>NW_004798014.1:82075-185843 GCF_000002075.1 Aplysia californica | reverse complement strand
TCGGAGAATTCTGAGTGCGGGCAAAGATCACACACAACTTGGGGCGAGTCAACTACTAATTGCGGCATCGATATTTCGGGAAATAGTGCTCCGAGTTCCTACTGACAAAAAGTTCAACGGGTGCTTCCCGCGATAAAGGAGAAGGCAGAGTACGTTTTAATAAAAATCCGACACAACAGCAGACTGGGACAAAAAATCGGGATACACGTGATCGAAATCGGGAAAATCAGGATGCTTGAGATTTGGAGCAAAAAATCGGGATATCCCGACTAAATCGGGATGAGTGGCAGGTCTGACTTTCCCGTGTCTCTGCGATTTTTTTCAAATTCCCGGGTAATTCCCGAGGCCTGGCAGTCACTCTGCTCCCAGCAACTCTCTTTCTGATTGTCTAGTGGAGGAAATGGCGGTAGCGGAGTTTAGCTAGCGGAAATCCGCTAAACAGCGGAATATTGAGACCCTTGAATTTCTCAGCGTATCCATACCATATGAGGGGGTGAGATGCAAAACCAGCTAAGCAACATTTTGGAACATACCAGATTTTTTGCTTATACATGCACATTGTTACCAGCTATCAGAGGCACAAAGTGTTATCGGCCAAAACCCAACACATCTTTCATAAAGCCATTAAAAAATCTTCCTTTTATGCATTGCGTGCGTATAGCAGCATTTAAAAAAAATGATTTTCTTAAAAGCACTAAAATGGATGTAGCAGGTTTTGCATCTCAGCACCTCATATCGTGACCTCACTGCTTTCTTACAAGTCCTATCTCCATTTTTTTTAACATTGAAAATGTGACTTCTTCTTAAGCTCACTCTTCGTTATGTACTGTTTTCACTGTTAAAAAAAAAGGAGATACAACAAGAATGCACTGAGGTCGCGATATGTAACCAATGCAATATTCTTTGAACGAAGAACCAACAACGACTCACCTCCTTGGCAAACTTGAGGGTCTGCAGCGCCAGTTCACGGGTCGGCGACATCACGATGGCTCGCGCTCCTGTTGAGGATCTCACTTTCAGTCTCTCAAACAAAGGAATCAGGAAGGCTGCAGTTTTACCACTGCCTGTTC
The DNA here is from genome assembly GCF_000002075.1 of Aplysia californica. NCBI lineage: Eukaryota > Metazoa > Mollusca > Gastropoda > Aplysiida > Aplysiidae > Aplysia > Aplysia californica. The sequence continues at coordinate 184,773 of NW_004798014.1, read as the reverse complement.
TTGCCATGGCCACCACGTCCTTGCCCTCCAGGATCAACGGAATGGTCTGAAAAAGAAAAAAAGAAAAGAAAAGAGTTTTTTATTCTTCTTATTTGCGACTTTTTTCCACTATGGCATTTACTAATGTAAACAGATTAGATGAAATCCCATTTTACAATAAATAGACAAAAGATCAACAAATTATAACAAAAACATGACAATGCAATAGTCACTTTTGGAGGCAAAAATAAAGAAATGAAAATTAAAAGATGAATACTTCTTTTTTTTTTTTTTGGTAAGTGTTTTATGGTACTCCCAACTGCATACGGTCATATGAGGGCGGGGGACACATTAAACTTTTTCAGTTGGTAGGAAAGAAAGTTTGAATTTTGCTTGGGTGGCGGCCGAAGTCTACTCTTATCAATTTTAGACCACAAAGGGATCTTGAATGTGCGCAACTTGCACACAGGCCCTCCGAGATTTTTCACCCTTGTTTAGAAGGCCAGGTGTAGATCTTTCTAACCAGAAGATCAGGGGTGTGGCTGAAACAGAAGTAAGAAGGAGCAGCCAAGGAGTAGCAGTAGAAAGGCTGAAAAAAGAGTCAGGAGCCCACAGGAGGGGGCAAAGGAATGAGGGATTGGGGGCAGAAAAAGGAGACCAAAGCAGACGACAGAACATTGTTAGAGAGCAGGAAAGGAGGTGAAAGGAGACAATTTTAAAGAAGAAAATTTTTCGCTCGCTTCACGGATAGGAACCCGGGAAATTTGAATGAGAGGCCAACACCTTAACCTCTAGGCCACGAGAGCCCCCTAGATGAAAACTTCAGTCACATATTACTAAAAGATTATGACACAATACAAGATCTGAAAACGAAATGAAGAAAACTATTCCAACCACATTACTTCCAAAAGCTTTGAATTATGAGCTGTCAGACTGAGCACCCAAAAAAAAAAGATAGTGTTAAATTTGTCCTTAATGGACAACTAGTAAAAGTAAACAACAGCTCAAGAACTGATAAAAAGAACGATTTTTTTTTTTACATTCATTCAAAGCACACTTACCTTCCTCTGGATAGGGGTAGGCACTTTATACCCTCGCCGGAGAACACCTTTAAGGACCCCATGAGACAAACCTGAGACAGTAAAAAAAACCACAATGAGCAAAATGTCTTCCTGCTCTGGCTATCAAATAAGTTGACCCCAGAAACACTCTCTATTGGTAGTAACTTTAACACAATACAAACCATGAACATGCATTTGGATTAACACTTTATTGTCAACAGGGCAAAGCTTATATAAATATATATATATATATATATATATATATATACACAGTTGTATCATTCAAATGGAGACTTAAGTATTGCTGAGCCATCTGGCTTTTAGGGAGAAATGGATAAAAGGAAAAAATTTAAAAAGGGCACCCCCCCAGCAAGTAAACAGCGGTTGTCATCCCATTTCTATCAATCGCAATCTCCTAGATAAGGCTGTTATACATTTTGAATAAAATAACACCAAAATTTGATCCCTCTAGAGGTCCATTATCAGCAAATTCAAACAATTAACCACAAGTGAACAATGAACCTGTACCGCAAACCCCTGCTGCAAGGCAATACCCTGCCCACACCAGATGTACTATGGGGACCAAACCCAATAGGGTCATCACATATATATCAGACTGCAGGCGGCAGGAGGCCAGCAATAGAAGAAAAAGAAGTGAACAATGATAACAATGTGAGTCCACTGAAAAAGCTACAAGGCAAAGTCAGACATCAGCAACATTGTTGGCTGTGTGAGAACATATTCTTTTTCAAATACCAGACAATTCTTATATCTCTCATAACTAGGTCGGGCAGCATTATTATTCTCATTTAAGAACGTAAGCAAGTCACAGACATTTTAGTGTGACCTATTCATTCTCTGTACCACAACGAGTGCATTGCATCACTTACAATTTTAATTCAAAGTCTTTTACGGGGTGCCCATTGGGGGATCGGGTCAGGTCGGGTCGGTTTGCTAGCCAGATTGAGGGCGCAAAGCGGCTATCGTGGCATAAGCCGATCGCGCTTGACTAGTCAATGTTTCAGGCAACGAGTGGGGCGATCGCCCCCGACCCGACCCACCCCACCCCCAATGGGCATTCCGTATTGACATCCTAAACATTGACGAAACATGGCATGTGTAATTGTATTATTGAAAATTTTCATGGACAGCATCAAAGACCAGCTTTTTTGTTTTTTTCACAACTTGTATACTTCTATGACAAGTAACTCAACAAGAACAGTTGGCTTTTTTTGGTGATAAAAAGTTCACAAAGGGAGTGTTCAGATTCAACTAATCTACATATCCATACCCAATGACTGGAATCCTCCAGACTTTTTTTTAGTTTTTAGAGTAGCCAGTTTCTTTGCAGAAGCCATCTCAACATCCGAATCTTCACTCTCCATGTCCTGAAAATGAATCATGCAAAAATCAGGCTTTTGAGTGGGGCCTTGTAATTAACAAGAGAACAAAATTTAAAGTCTTAAAATTGGGCCAAAAAGAATGTGATCTTCCTGGCTAGTAATAGTAGATCTAGATCTACTAGATCTAGATCTAGTATGGGTGTCCTTAGATTATACGTCTTCAGACTGCCTACTATGTAGACCTGTCAACCTCCCAATGATTTTTAAGAAAAAAAAAGAAGAGAGAAATATCATATTTCCCTGAAATCCTCCTCAAAAAAAAAAGAGGAATTTAGGAAAAAAAAATTGGAGGCATCTAGACTCCACTAGCTTGACTCATTCGTGTACGAACGTAACGAGACGCGAGCATGCAATTCGTTACGTTCGTAGAAATAGTCGCTTCGTTCTTTAAATCAGTATCAATATCCAGTAGTCTGTGTCGATGATGCCAAGTCTAAACAGACGGGACCCAGATTCTTAACTTAAGTCTTAAAAGTTGCACCGAGTAGTGAGTCTCATAATTTACGCACCTAAAATGCACTTTTGACTTTTACCTCTATTAGGCCCTCCTACTAAATCTAGATAATCTAGATCTAGATCTACTCCTCATTTTAATTTCGAAGTGACTATTTCTCCAAACATTCGCGAAAATAAGTTGAACTCTAATTCTCCGAACGGTTTCCGATCTCGAGATTTTTCGGGTTATTTACAAGATTTAGGCGTCATCCTTTCTTCATTCTGCGAGGACTGGGAAGAAGCATTTTTTGCATCAAATTCAATTTCAAGAGCTAGAGATTTTTAAATGTCTGAATATTCAGATACTTCAGTTGTGGTCTGGGCAACGTTCCCGGACTATACTTCATTTGAAAATACCTTCAAAAGGTACTGCGAGAAAACATGACTGCTCGACCTTGGCAGTAACCTATTTTGCATTTAGTCACCCAACAAAAACTAAAATCCTTCAGGTAAAAAAAAAAAAATCCCTACCCCCCACACCTTACAAACACACATGCACACTCACTCTCACACACACAGGCCACTCTATTCGCTTTTATCAACAAATCTCGAGAACGGAAACCTTTCAGAGAAATAGAGTTCAAGTTTATTTTTCCGAATGTTCGGAGAAATAGAGCCGGCCTTTTAATTAATTTCGTACTGAAAAATAGAAGCAGCACAGATCTACTCCTAATTTTAATTTGGAAGAGGCTAGCCGTACTTATTCTTAATTTGATGGCTAGACTGACCATAAAAAAAGGCATACTGAATTGTAGTTTGCAGTACCTAAAGTATTTGTATTTGATACTAAACCAGGTGCCTTAAAATAATGACAGTGCATGTATTTTAAACCTCCTGTTTTCTAATGTTAATAGGGCCTAAGATAAGTATGGCTAGACTGGTAGTCTAGTACGGCTAGACGGCTAGGCTAGCCGTACTTAAGGACGGCTAGAGCCGTACTGTCAGGCTAGCCATACTTGATGGCTGAATTGTAAATGAAATTTTTATTTTTCAGAGCCTAAAGTATTTGTATTTCAGACAAAAACCAAAATGTGCCTTGCTGACTTGCATTATTCAAACCTGAATAATTACTAGATCTAGATCTAATGAGACCTGTGTACTCAACAGGTTCGTCGAGTCGATAGGGCCAAACCTACATCTAAGTACGGCTAGCCACTTCGTTTTAATTTTGTACTGAAAAATAGAAGCAGCACATCTCTCGCTCTCTTTCTTCAGATAAAACATCGATACCAAGTTGGCTATTTAAGTCAGTATCGATCCAGTCCCAGTTCTCTTGGGGCCAAAACCAGAGAATGCGGACAGTACATACATACATACATACATACATACATACATACATACATACATACATACATACATCCATCCATCCATCCATCCATCCATCCATCCATCCATCCATCCATCCATCCAATATATATATATATATATATATATATATATATATATTCTAGTCATATACAGATATTTTACTTTTGCAAGAGGCTATTCTCCGGCATCGCGCCAGTCAATACATCAGAAGGTATTCTCCAGCGTCGCGCCACCTGTCTATTACTAATAATTTGTCGTGCAGATTTGCAAATATCTCTCTCATCTGTTTGTCTTGGAAAAAAATTCCCACAACTTTACTACTTTGTGCCACTTCCATTGATACAGACGATAGGTTTTCAGACACAAACTGCCCCAATTCCTCCAATTTAGAATTATGTTGGGTGCTAGAAGAAAAGTGTCCACAACTATCGACACGAGTTCATAACAAAGAGTGAGCATAAGAATTAGTCACATTTTCACTGCTTACAAAAATGAAGATACGACAAGAAAGCACTGAAGTCGCGACATATCAGTTAAATTGATCGCAAATTACAACAACAAGAAATAAACAGCAAGCTATAGGCCTAACTATATAGGCTACTAGATCTAGATCTATATGACTAGACGGGATTTTAGATACAAGATCAATTTTGTTTGTTTAAATAAACAGAATCATTATAATTTCTTTAACGGAGTGTCTACGTACACGGTAACTGGGCGCGTAGCCTCAGGGTCTACGTACACGGTAACCGGAAAGTTCAAGAGATAGTTCACTCAGCCAAAAAGAGTGTCACGTTTATTGTTTTTCACACAAGTAGGGTAATAGGGTAACTCTGTTCGCAAAGTTTGCGCTTTTTCGAAGAGGGCGCACTAGGGTCAACCGCACTATAGTCCAGCATGCCAGCATGACACCCACTAAATTTCATAACAGAGCCTTCCCTTTCGCTTTCGTTACCACCAAGAAATTTGTCAGTAATTGTCTGATAACGCAACAATTATAATAATTATTATTGTAACATGCAGGTTCGGATTACAAACGTGGTGTTGCCATGAAAGTAAATCGATATTTGTCACTGTGTCGTCACTTATAAGGGCAACATGAAGAAAAGAAAGTTATACAAGCGTCTTGTCGGGCTCGCCATTGTGGCGGGTCAATGAAACTGCGCGCGTTCTGAGCGCTGCGAAGTACAGGACTCAGATGTTATTGATTTTTTTTAAAAAGACGCACTCTGGGATAGGGAAAGGGCTGGACGAAACACCAGAGGACAAAACAACTGAAACGGGAAGCAAATATGTTTAATGTTTAGAATTTTGATGACAACTACAGCTCTCAGCTAAGTAAAGTGTGCGTGGGTGCAGGCCTTGAGTGAAAACGGCCTAAGTGTTTGCGTTTCATTGGATTGGTGGCAGTATATTTTAGCTTTCTGTACAAGATTCGCAGATTTTCAGTATCACTGCATCTTGCCCTCCCACAATTCTTACACCTCTCACACTGAATAGGTCTACTTGGGCTATTCTTCTGTACTTTGAGTTAGAGCATTAATTTTTGTCTTTCACGTTTATTATATAGGCCTATGATATGAATCATGACAGTCGATATTCTGGTTCTAGGCTCAAAGCAAGATTCATTGTTTTATAGTTTATATGCAGGCGAATATGATGAAGGGAAAATATTAAGTCACACAAGACCCCAGGCGCCACTACTTTCTGTACGTAATCAAGATTGTAAATTTGGTACGTGACTCTTACTTGAAATTATCTGCCAAACCCTGAAAATGATGTGAAATAACCTTGCTTTGATAAATTGATGGTTTTCATTTCAGCATTCTAGGGTTCAACAGTATATAATAATGGGTGTTTCGCGAAAATGGGCTTCTGTGGCGATCACCCGGAAAGTTCCTCCTTTTTTTAGAATTCTGAGTTGAGACCCATGAGATTTACATAAGATGAAATTGGTTTTCAAAATGCTGTGATGTCACACCCTTTGGTGCAGAAAAGCAAGCATTAGACCAAATACTATAGCCTTTGGGTGTTGACCATAGCTAAAGATGTACTTTTCCATGTTTGATTTTGACTGTCTTGTCTCTTCCATTAGTTTTAATATGTCCTGGGTCATTCACTTTTTATTTGCTCTTTTAGCTTTCATATTGTTTTATCCAATGTGTAGGTTGTGTGATTTGTGCGTGTTCAGAGACAGAGAGAATATCGTTGTGAGGCTATGGAGATTTTTGTTTATAATGTAACTACATGTACAAAGTCATAGTCAAGTCTACTTCTGACAAACTCAACCAATAAAGCTATCCTCACATCGTTTCATCCAATGTGTATGTTGTGTGATTTGTGTGTGTGTGTAACATGCTAAGTATTAAAAAATAAATATATTTAGAGGCTATTCACACTTGTATGCATGATGTGTGTCTGTGTGTCTCCCCCTCTCTCTCTCTCTTCCTTCCTCTGTTTTCTCTCTCTCTCTCTCTTCCTTCCTCTGTTTTCTCTCTCTCTCCCTCTTCCTTCCTCTCTGTTTTCTCTCTCTCTCTCTCTCTCTCTCTCTCTCTCTCTTCCTTCCTCTCTGTTTTCTCTCTCTCTCTCTTCCTTCCTCTCTGTTTTCTCTCTCTCGAGATAGTATTACATGTTTTGTAAACATCTATTTAATAATAATAATAAATGACATTTATAAAGCGCTCAACCCCGAATAAAGTACACAGGCTCTGAGCGCTTTACAATATAGTACAACATACAACAGTAACATGAAACGTTGTGTTCTGACTAAAGAAAATTATTCCAAATATTCATCTTATTAATTTAAAAACAGAAACGACTTCAGCTGACATTTGAATGAATCAAAAGATTTGATTTCTCTCAACGTACTTGTTAAAGCATTCCAGATCTTGGGGCCTTGGTATTCAAATGCCCTTTCAACCATTGTTTTAAGTTTCATAGATGGTAAAATAAATTTCTTTTTGTCAGCTGATGATCTTAAACTGCGAGTTGGAATGTACAGTCTTAACAGATTTGATAAATATGATGGTGCATTATCATTCAAACATTTGTGACATATGGTAGCCAACTTGTACACAATCCTTTTCTCAACAGGATGCCAATGCAAAGTTCGTAAAAGAGGTTTAGCAGAGTCTCGCTTTCTTTTCCGTAAAACTAAACGTGCTGCATTGTTTTGGACAGTTTGAAGTCTTTTAACTTTCTCCAGTGATATTCCTGATAACAAAGAGTTACAATAATCGAGTTTTGATAAAATTAAGCTAGTTACTAGTAAAGCAGTATACTTGGTGTTGATCAGATGACATATTTTACTAATTCTTCTTATTTCTAAATACAAGCAGCTGATCAGATGATTTACCTCAGCCGACATTGACAAACTAGAATCAAAATAGATGCCAAGATTCTTAACTTTTCTTGAAAATAAAATTTTTGCATCACCAATTTTAATGTGATCATGGTCAACCTCTTTAACAGACTTTGCACTGCCTGCCAGAATGACTTGTGTTTTATTATCATTTAACATCAATTTATTTTTGTTCATCCAGTTTTTCACCAAGGCAATACAATTTTCAGCACGATGGACAAGTTCATCTAAGTTGGTAAACAATGTTGAACCATAAATTTGGGTATCATCAGCATAGAAATGGTATTTTAAGTTATATTTAACTATTTCCTTGACAAGTGGTTGAGTATAAAGGGTGAACAAAACATATTTTAGCTTTCTGTTCCAGATTCGCAGATTTTCAGTGTCACTTCACTTTGCTCTCCCTAAGGAAAGATGACAGGGGGTAGATTGGAGTCATTTTTGGGATTACATTCCGCTCACAACACACAAAAAGCGGAGTGAAAAAGGAAAAAGGTCAAGGTCATGAAGGGAGCGACGCAGTTACCGTGCACCTAGCCCCCCCCCCCCCCCCACGAAACAGATGTTCGTAGATAATGAGAGGCCCCCGGTTGCCGATTACCGTGTACGTAGATGTTGAGGCTACGTGCCCGGTTACCGTGTGTTTGACATTGAGACTACACGCCCGGTTGCCGTGTACGTAGATATTGAGGCTACGCGCCCGGTTACCGTGTGTGTGACATTGAAACTACACGCCCGGTTGCCGGTTACCGTGTACGTAGATATTGAGGCTACGTGCCCGGTTACCGTGTGTGTGACATTGAGACTACACGCCCGGATGCCGGTTACCGTGTACACGTAGATATTGAGGCTAGGTGCCCGGTTACCGTGTGTGTGACATTGAGACTACACGGTGAAAAAGGAAAAAAGTCAACGTCATGAAGGGAGCGAAGCGGTTACCGTGCGTGCACCTAGCTCAAGCCCACTTCCGCACCCCCACCCCCCCTGAAACTAAGTACACGGTTACCGTGTACGTAGATATTGAGGCTACGGGCACGGTTACAGTGTATAGGCGACATTGAAACTACACGGTGAAAAAGGAAAATATAATGTCAACGTCAAGAAGGGAGCAAAGCAGTTACTGTATACCTAGCTCAAGCCCCCCCCCCACGAAACTAAATACCCGCTTACCGTGTACGTAGATATTGAGGCTACGCGCCCGGTTACCGTGTATGTGACATTGAGACTACACGCCCGGTTGCCGGTTACCGTGTACGTAGACACTCCGTTTCTTTAAAGCCTTTAAAATAGGCCTCGTTTAAAATAGGAAGTGGCTATTCTCACCCGGGGTGAGAATAGAAATACAATCGACCTCTCACCGCGGGTGAGACTTGCCACCGTAGGCTATTCTCACCCGGTGTGAAACAAGACCTGTTTTTCCTAATTTCGGAATACTTTCTCTATCAATGTGGATGATCAGATGGATAAACTTTGATAAAGGCAAAGAAAAGAATACGTTATAGCACAAAAGTAAGCTAATTCGATCGTCTACAAAGATTCTATGGCTATTTCACTTTTCGAATCGAACTGAACTATGGGGGTCGCCATTTTGTTTTGCCCGGAAGTTCTCGCAAGATCTACTCCTCCCCTCTTCTCTCTCTCTTGTCTCTTTCTGAATACTGTCTATCGGTGTGGACGATCAAATTGACCAAAACAAAGTAAAAAAATGATGTTAAAACACAAAAGTACATTAATTTGGTCGTCTACAAAGATGCTATGACTATTTAACTTTTCGAATCGGGCCGAACTACGCGGGTCGCCATTTTGTTTTGCCCGGAAGTTCTCGCGCTACTCCTCTCTCTCTCTCCACTGCCCACAGACAAAATTGTACGCTTTTAGTAGGCTAACAGTAAATAGAACGTTTGTTCATGGCACAGAATTCTACAATTTTTCTGTTACAAAATCAGTGTAGAATTCTGTGGTTTAAGGGTGAACGCAAAATTGGTTAGCCTAGATCTAGGCTATAACAGTGAACGGACACCGGGTGAGAATAGCCAAAAGACTCACCTGCTCTATTCTCACCCGTGGTGAGAATAGAGGTGGCCTTAAAATAAGCAAAGACGATGGAAATAATTTTATAAGTGAATAAAGTCATGTTAGACAAATACCATATAGATTTCTAGATCTAGATAGATTCTAGATCTAGGTATCTAGATTCTAGATTTAGATAAAATATAATGAAAGGTAGACTTACTAAATCTAGATATAATCTATATCTATAGACTCTAGATCTTGATCTAGAGATCTAGATCTAAGATCTAGATTCTAGATCTACATCTAGCCTCTAGGCCTAGATCTAGCGATCTACCTGTTTATCAAGTTTCATTTGGGATTGTTGTTCCGGGACCGTGGAGTCTTTTCGCTTGTTGTGTGACAACTGATCAGACTGAAGTCCAGATCCGCTCTCTTTCTGTAGTTTCTTCTCCAATTTCTTAGCTTTCCACTTACGTCTACCCATTTTGAAGGATACAGACACAGACTTAAACAATATCACAAAAGGTGTTGTTCAGTCGGTTACCGCACATGTGGGGAGGAAGAAAAGAAACCGAAAATAAACAAATTCCGGAACTAGCTCTTTGTACCTTTTGTACCCAATCAAGGAAAAGAACTGACACCATTCCAACTTTCTTTCGAAGAGTTGAAAACTGAGTGAAACATGAACAACTCAAATTACAAGCAGTAAAAGGAATCATAATCAAGTGAAATATATTTTACAAGTAAAAAATCACATATATTGCATTCCCTCATTATCTTGAGCTTGTAACACACCAGTAAAACAGAATAAAATAACAAATAAATGCGAATGTGTTTACGTACGAAGCATATTAATTATGACCGGTCCGGTGACCCACAAACTCTTTATTATTTCCTTGTTTACTACGACTGAATGGAATCAGAATTCTGCTGCCGATGGAAGTGGAAGCACGGCACGTATTTTGGACAAAAGCTTACCGTCCTCGGCTTTGAAATAAGAAGCAGGATTTTTGGTTGGATGGGGGTATAAAGGTAAGTGTTTTGGAACACCAATCTAGCTATTCTCCCTCCTTTGGGCGTCGACGCAAATATATATTTCGAGGAAACCAAGTGATCCATTATCGATAACTTGTCTCCGAAACTACCCAGTCACAGCAGTTCATGAAGTCAGTGTGGAATGTTTTTCATCCATGGCCCATGGTCCATATCATGAGATTCTCTTCAATAAAAACATGGAAATCGTTTTATGCATGGATGAAATTGGTCTCGGCTGTCTCGTAATTTCCTGTTAGTAATTCTCAGTTGTGCACTGATATGGTTGGTGATTGTGCTGTGACAACAAAAATGAATTGTTTATCTCCAGTCTCTAACATCATGCCATTTAGTTTAGAGTGAAATGCCACACCCATTTTACTTTGTAAAATAATTGCCTTTGAGATTTGTACAAAAAGGAGTTTTAGATATTCTTTTACTTTCTCTCCCGTCTCACACTTTGCTACCAGTTGTCCATTTTGTACGAGATCTATATCTAGATTCTAGATATTAGATCTAGACTCTTCTAGAGTAGTGTCTATTAGTAGTGAACTTCTTTTCCGTTGCAAATTAATAGTTTTTGAAATATATTTGAATGTTCTTGATCGAGCTATATCACACTGAGCCTAACCCCGTAGTAATTTGCGTGCAATCGGGGGTTTCAGAGGGGGTAAAAAATATGTGGGGGGGTAACAGGCACCCCCCCCCCTGTTTTTACCCATAAAATTTGTTATTTGGCAGAGTTAGGTCTGTAATATTCTTGAAAATAATTGATTTGAGACAGTTTTAGTGGCTTTATGTGTGATCTGCAGCAAACAATACTGCAGTTTGACCCCCAAGGCAGTACATCTGTGTGCAGGAGTGAGAGTAAAAATTTAAAAAATTTTATCATTTGGTAGGCATTGATTTGTTGGCACTCCTCTGAGGAATTGTGGTCTGTGATGTAAACACAAAAATGGAAGTAGACGATATCTTGTATTTGTAGTAATGGTCTTGAACTGAAACTGAAATGAAATCTTACTCTTAGAGTGAAGACAAAAAGTCAAAACAACTCAAAAGAGCAATTTACACCCAAGTGCGGACGGCCGGCACACCGAGCCTTATATTCTTTACACAAGACCATAAAAAGATACTGTTTTTTATCAGCAGTTTCCACTTCCGTTTTTTGTGTTTTCAGCACAGACCACAATTCCAGAGTGCCGATTTGTTTTGTAGAGATCAGTTCTGTCTTCGCTTTGGCTGATCAGTGATGGAAAAAAAAGGCATATATATATATATATATATATAAAAGAGTTGTAAGTCCAGAACTAAAAATTGAAAACTAGAGTCTAGATGTACTTCTTCAGAAATCTAGTTGTTAGTAAAGGTTTCATATTTTTGTTTTAGATATATATATGATAAATTTATTATCCTCGTACAGAGAATAACTTATAAAGTTGTAGAGATAAGTTTCAAGTTTAGTTTATTTCAATTCAATATTAAAATGGGCTGGGTGAAGGCCATTTCACACCATGAGCAGCAAACAACACTGAAAAAAACAAAAACAAAAAACAAACAATTTATAGTTTTAGTTTCAGTAGAGGTTTTACGGCGCTCGCAACTGCATAAGGTCACTGCAACAATTTATAGCCTAATTCTAAGAAAGCTACTTGATTGATTTTAAAAAAAATAAAATTTTAAGGCTATGGCAACGGTAATCAGTAGTTGGCCTACATGAGGAAACAAGCTCCAAGCACTCATGAGTCATTCCCAACCACATGCTGTAAAAGCCACCTAGGGCCTAATTGATTTGCCGCAGTTTTAGTGATAGTGATCTGCAGCAAACAATACTGCAGTTTGACCCCCTAAGCAGTGTGTAATTCGGGAGTGAAAGTAAAAGTTTACCAAAATTTATTTGAGTGTTGATATATATATAATTATAACAATACCATGTGGTCTACAGGACTTTGCTGTCATATATCACAAATAAAGTGTATCATTGGCCCTTTTGTTTTCGAGTGTGTTGAATATGAAGGTGTGGAAAAGTGGAGTTTCAGATTTTGTGTAAACCGGTTTAAATAATCTGACTTTGGGGGGGGGGGGGGGGGTGTAGCGATATTTTACAGGACATGCAGATATAGTTATAGTATTTTTTGTTAGGTAGCATTTTCTTCTTTCTTCTTGTACACATGATAAAAATATAATTCTGGTGGCCTGATCTTTGGGGTTGCATTTTTTTTTTAGAAGCAATCCCACACTTTTTAGACCTCAAAACTTCAATCAAAGTAAAGGTAGAATTCAATATTTCCTAAATAATTTCTAAGAGCATGACAGAGATAGTTTTTTTCATGATTTTGAACTTTTAAAGAGTTTATAAATTTCTATTGTATGATTCTTTATAAAATACAGTCAAACCTTCTTCAAAGGAGATAAATAATGGATGGTCCAAACTCATTTTATTTTACATTTTTTAGAGTTGCATGATTTAGACTAAATAGCCGACATGACATAAAATACAAATTTTTCTTGTAGGGTATGGTTTTTTATGTTTTTTTTGTATTTTAAAAGACTTAAATATTTTTGTAGATTCAATTTTTTGTCTTTCAGGGTCCACTTCAGGACAAAAATTACGGTGCAACCCCCATTTCTAAATACACTTATTTGTCTGATCCATCATGGCTTTGTACAGTGAAAAGTACCGGGGGGATGCCGGGTTTTTTTTTCCCCATCACCGTATATTTATATATTTATATATATATATATATATATATATATATATATATATATGCCATGGTTGTTGTCACTGAACCCTTCAGTTTTGCGTCTAGTAAGTAGATAAAAGATTGCTCTGAGAACTCAATTACCATGCCATAAACTTGGTGGGAGATGCAGGATAAATAACCAATATGAACATAAAAATGACTTGCCAAAATTATTTATAATATGTCTGAAAATGAAACTTTCATTCCAAAAGTACACATTCCAAAGAGGCAAAAGATGATTCACTATTTAATTTGTTCTAGCAGTATTGGAAATACTATAGGCTATAATACCGGTTAATGTGATTATTATACAGACTGTGTTACCCTTTTTGTTAACTTTTTGTGTCTGAAATTTAAGATGGTATCTTGTGAGATGATAACGGTGAATTCTAGCTCGCTCAGCCCTGGAAGTTAAAGCAAAGCCATGTGATCCTTTTGAATTCTTTAGATGAGTAGTGACTCAGAATTCAGTCTTTTTTTCAGAATACAGCCAAAATGCTCAAACAGCCACAGGTATAAGACAATTACTTGTGCCAGCGGCTTTCCATTCATCCCCCCCCCCCCTTTTGTTATTTTGACATAATTAATTAAAATGATACTGTAAGACATCCACCTTAGATGGCCATTTTCTTCTCAACAATGGGTGGCCGTCTAGACCAATTCGAAGGTACTTATTATTGATGAATGGGGATTTATATTTGCGTTCTGAAATGGAATAAAACCCATTTTGTAATTGCTTTTTTTCTTTCTCTCTTTCTTTCTTTTTTCTTGTTTTGTTCTTGTGCCTTGCCCATTTTTATGAATTAAAAATTGACATCTTATGATTAGCAGACAAAGATGCAAATGAGATTTTGTAATTGCTCATCATGTGTTAGTTTCAACTTATATAGTGTTGAAAAGCTCTATTCTCATGTAGGTTGTTTTTTCTCCAAACAAGAGTCTTTTATCCTTTTCAGAACATGGCCTTTGACAGTGAGTCCAGGATTAGTCTGATGGCCTACCCTCTTAGCTTGGCTGGTGCCTTATTCTTATAGAGACATTCAAATCTTCCCTCAAGCATGGATGGTGTAAAAACTGGCCAGAGACTTCTGCTGGCCTTGACCTCTGGGGTCGGCAGCGATGACCTGGTGGGGGATACAGCAGATGTGCAGCCCTCTTTTGCCCCTATCATCATTGCTGCGGCCAGTGGCATATGTTTTGTGGCACTTGTTGCCATGTGCGTGTGCGGAGACAGGTATGAAATGTCTGTGTATTTGGTTTTCTGTTTTGTGTTCTTATCTGTTTTTTTCTCCTGGGGGGGTAAAGCCACAATTCCAGGGCCCTCATTTGGTACAAAATCTAAAAGTGACATATATGTCACTAAATTGGTCGATAAATCAAAACAAATGAACCTATTGTGATAGTTCTTTATCTAATGAATGGACTCCCAGTTAAACAGACCTGTTTTTGTGGGTGGTTGGCGGGTGCTGTGGTGTGGTTTGCTCCTTCTTTCCTATCAAACATCTGTCATCCTTATCTCCCCTCCTTCTTTTTTGTGTATTTTACTTTCCAGTAACACATATAATCTATTCTTCGGCACTTATATGGCCTTATTGTGTTGCAAGTGCCGTAAAACTCTTATTAAAACTAAAAGACCTGTTTTCGACAATTGCCAAAAAGCAATCTGACCTCGAAGTCATTTTAATGGAATATGCCCTAGCAGATGCTAGTGAATCACCGGCTCGGCGGTTCCGACCGCAAGCTGCTGAGAGCCCCTTGCCGGAGATGAGGAGGTGAAGAAAATTTCCTATTTCATGAAATAAAGTTTATATTTTCTTTTCTTTTTTATACTGTAAATATTCACCTATGACAGAACCTCGCGTACAAAACAAGGGTATACTTTGACTTGAAAATCAGTCCATTTTTGTAGTTCATGCATATTTAAAGGAGGGTGAGTTTCTGACTGGCTGGAGAGGGTTCAACATGCGTAAAATCAATACTAGATATAGTGTCTTACCTTTGAAAACTGTAGGCTGTTGCATTATAATTGGTTTAATCTTTGAGACAGCAGCACAATTTCTAAAGTCCTCCGCATTTACAACAACTTTCAGCTTAAAGCCGGCCCCACACCCTTCTCCTTTCCTCTTTAGACTGGTCTCCATGACTTGAAATGCCGGTAGTAGAAGGAAAATCACCCACTAGTGGTTAAATGTTGAGAATATGTTATACGAAGAAGTAAAAAAGGACACCTTTGGAAAACGGCTTAGTTCGATATTCAATACTGTTCAATGTAAAATCCCTTTCAGCATTCCTTCCCCTTTATTGGGCCTGATCCTGACTGTATGAAAGTGTATGTTGCATGGAGTAAGTACAATGTGGGGGCTTACTTTTGGACCTCATTGTTTGAAAAAATCGTTTGTAGTTTAGGTGAAATCATGTAGTAATTTCTTTTCTTTCTTTTTTATGTTAATAAGAATGTTACATGTTTTAGTTATCTGTGCTCAACTTTATGTCCCTAAGTCTTAATGAGAAAACATGATAAATAGGATTTCTGTGAACAGTGTGTATAATATATATAACTTATCTAGATTTTTAACACAATCTCTGAAGTGTTTCAGAGTAAGTTTTGTGATAAATAAGTGTCAGTATCAGTCCATTAGTCTAGGAAACTTTCCCTTGAGGCATCTTTGTTTTGTTCTTTGGTATATTAATAGAACAGGCGGGGAATGTTTTTCTATTAAGTCTATTGTAACTCAACTGATCAGCAGTAATCAAGTTGTCTGCTGGTGATTTTTTTTTGTGTGTTTCAGCTCCTCAGTTTCAGTTTATTTACTCTTTTTAATGGTTTGGATATGGTTAAAATATTTTTCAAGAAAAATACTTAATACTGAGAGCATCATTTATATTATAGTTTTTATTGTTTCTTTATCTTCTTCTTTCTTTTTCTTTTCATTCTACTCCTATTCTTCTTCCTCCTCCTCCTTCTCATCCTCCTGCTCCTCCTCCTTCTGTTCCTTCTCTGTTTTTCTTTTTTTAGTATCCAGAAGCTAGGTTTGATGCAGTCTTTTGCTTTCACTAGTCTCTAACTGTTTTCAGTTATTAAGATACCTGCTTCACTAAGCCTTATCTTTTTTCCTCTATAATTGTAACATTTTGCAGTGTACTTTTGCAAACCTGAACTGATATTAAAATAAAGATAAGCCTTCCATTTCTGTAGACGTATATAATGTGATCCGCATTTCTTTATACTCGCCCATTTAGTTGGAAATTCCAATGCTTTTAAGAGATAAAGAGAGCAAGTTTTCTGAAATTATGTACACCCTCCTTGTTTTTACTTCGCTGAAGCGTCCTGGTTGGACCAGGATGTAAAAATTCCCCTTTTGACACAAGTACCTTGTCCTTAATCTCTGTAGACATTATGTCTTGTTTTATATGTCATATTTCCTGTTATATATGTAAATGAACATTGAATGTTCCTTGTTTGTGCTTCAGAGGTACTTTAAGTTTTTCTAAAGCTCTTTAGTTTATGTTGCCAGGCTCACTGGGTGGCCAATTTTTTCATAGAAATTTGTGTTATATATATATTGAAATGCGCAGCATAAATGCTATTTATTATTATTATCTTTATGTTGTCTCTATCTCTCTGTATTTTTAGTGCCAAGAAAAAAACAGAGGATGGGTCACTGCGACAGGTAATGGAGGAGAAACCAGGAAGTAAATCAACAGTAAGTGGCTGACACTGAAGGGTGCTACTGATTACTCTTACTGTCAAGTGGCAGTGCATATGCACACATGCTTGGGAACACGTAGTGTACGCACACCCACACTCAGACATAGATATGCACACATTGAGTGCAGGCATGTAAATACACATGGGCATGCATGAACGCACACACACACACACACACACACACACACACACACACACACTCACACACACACTCACACACACATAATATGCATGCTTCGAAAGATAAATATGAGCACACACAAGCCCACACAATCACATATACTTGAGGACGTCCTGTTTATGAATACACTGGCTCACAATCTCATTCCTCTTTCTCCTTTTGTATCCCCATTTGTTCTCTTATCTGGTTTGAAATGGATGTTTGCTTGTCCTGTTTATTATAATTGCCCTGAAGCTTATCTGAACACTTTTCCTAAAAAGCTGTTGAACTGTTTGGGTTTCCTTGGAAGTTACAAAGAACTGAATTTAAATGAGAGAAATATATTTCTCTCTTTTTTTTTCTTGTCCATTCAGGTGTTTTGGAGTGTGAAGCTCTTTAACTTTCTCTAGAGGTTCTTCCTCTTTTATGTTATTGAAGATATTACTAGCATTTGAGTAGGGGAAGGGGGCAACTTAAAGCTGTAGGAAACGTGGAGTGCACTTTGCTTGAAGTGGTGGCTTGTTTTGATGTTTTGTTTGGGCATGGTGTGTATGATGACTCTTTGAAGGGGAAGGAAAGGTTGAATACTTTGTTATTTAATAATCTTTTTTTTTAAAGGCTGTTGAACTTTTCCTCCTGATGTTGGTACTGCCTAGACAACAATGTATTCTGTTGGGGATGTACCGCTCACCTGATGTTATTTTGGGACGTGTTAAAACCAAAACAAAGAATAGTATTATGGTCTCTGCACACAGCTCTTTGGACACTGTTTTGGTTGGGAAGAAGGCAGGGGGTGTGAAGTATAACAACTATTATGGTGGGGGGGGGGGAGGTGGTTGTTAGGCTGAGGTGACGGTGGTGGTTGCCTCTTTGTTCATCAGTTAGTTTAGTTCATTCAGGCGTGGTTGGTTCCACCCTTTCTAGGGTGTGACAAGTTGGGAGGTGTTTTTTTTGTCTGAAGGAGGTGGGCCACCCTATGTAGAATGAAACTACAGTGACACCTACTATAACAAGATGATGAACTGCTGAAAATTTGTTTAAGGTGATAGAGCCATGATAGTAATAGTAATAGAGCTCCAGAGGAAGGTTGCTTCTGACAACAAAAAAACCCACATAATTTAAAAATGGCTCTAGATCTCTATCACCTCTGAGAATATTTTTCTGCAGGTCATTATCTCTATGTTATACATTTAATTGCAGTTTCATTTTTCATTTAGTGGCTCAGGTCGGTGTTATTGTCACCCTTCTAACAGTATCTTCTGAGTCTGGTGTCCAGGTATGGGGGGGGGGGGGGGGGGGGGGGTTTTGGTAAAAATTTTTAAAAAAAATTTTTTTTTTTTGGGGGGGGGGGGGGGGGGGAGGTTGTGGGACTCGATACTCAAGCATATTATGGAGAGAAAGAGAGAGATAGAGAGAGCTATTGTTTAGAATCGTGTGGTGCTTGTGTCCTCTGCATTATTTTAAAAGGGCATTGAGCACTTTCTTAGAGGGAACATATCGTATAAAGGATATTTATTTCATTTTTATTGTATTGTATGTCTCCTTAACTTCTGAAATGACCCGCTGTTACCTAGTGTAGTTGGGAATTAGTTTTAAACAAATGAAAATGATAACTATAGAAATAATAATGCAGATAATTTCTATAGTGCCACACCTGTACGGTACAGCTCTAGGTGCTTCACAAAACCATCATCTTAACACGGTATGCAAGTGAATAACCGTGCATCTATATGCTCTTTACTGATTCAGCCCGCAGATAATTTTGACTCCGAACGTAAATAATTTGTGACCGCTTTGTGACCTCACAGGTGGTCTCATAAAAAACAAATATAGAAATATGTAAATTTGATAAAACCCTATCTTCGGCATACAAAAATGTTCAGAATAACAAATGCTATTCGATGACACCAGAAAAAATGAGTTGAAATGTAAGTGGTAAGGGAAAAAAAAAGACGAGAGGAATATGATGTGAAGAAAAAGTGCAATACATAAGAGCTGCTCTGAGAGGCTCTACGTCAAAACACAGGAGACAATCAGCCGCTGTGAGCGGCGCTGCTGGGTGAATCGGTTAAGATTAGCGCTAAATTATGCTAAATTGTTGACTGTGTTCCAGGGAACCCACCAGCAAGATGGGAGAGAACCAATGGCAGCGCCGACAAGTGAGAACGGTGGTCCCCCATCAAACAGAAACAGTGCAACCATGTCAGGGTAAGTGGCAGTGTGTCTGTATCACTGACAGTGGAACTTCAATTATCGGCCCGCAGTAAACGATATATTTCCAAAAAACTAAGAACAGACAGATATAGAAATTCATTGGTGCCATCTGAAATGAGGTTACTGAACACACAGTGCTACAAATGAAATGGAGAGAGAGAGAGAGAGAGAGAGAATGCTTTACAGAGCGGATTGTTTCATTTTTTTTTTTTGCTCGTAAAACATGTATTTACTAATGTCCTGTCTTGTTGTGTGAATGCGTGAG
This sequence comes from Aplysia californica, assembly GCF_000002075.1. NCBI lineage: Eukaryota > Metazoa > Mollusca > Gastropoda > Aplysiida > Aplysiidae > Aplysia > Aplysia californica. Next base: position 165,032 of record NW_004798014.1, on the reverse strand, counting down.
TGCCCCTAACCTTTGTAATATTCAACTGCCATTGTAACCAACCAAGACAAATTTCTCCCTGTGAGATGAATAAAGATTGTCACTGTCATTGTCTGTGGTGTAGTGGTTGGATTCCGCTCCTTGTGTGCGAAAGATGTGTTTGATCCAAACATTAATTGTGCAGATGGTTGGAGGGAGGATGGGGACTGGTAGATCCTACTTCTTTTTTTTTCCCCTCTGTTCTTTCTATTTGTCTCTCTTACTTTTTTCCCTCAGCACTAAAATGACCATTATTGTGTCGATGTTGCATCTCTTTTCTCAAACAATCAAACGAAATATTTTGTTGCAGTCACAGTCGACAAGCCAGCTCTGGTTCTGCTCACAACCTGCGACCGACGAGCTTACGGGAGTTGCCAGAACCCCCTGTCTCCAGTCATCATGCCCGCAACGCATCGCAGTCTGGTGTTGTTGAAGTTCCATCCAGCTCCGGCCACATGGTCGTCGGGGAGGATGAGGCTAACGACCCTGTGGCCTACGGCTACCACCACTACCACGAGCCAAACCACCACCGGGCCAACAGTAGTGGGGGAGGGATGGGCATTGGAATAGAGAACAATGTTGGGCTGAGGGACAGACCAGGTTCAATCAATGACGGATATGACCACCTGGGGGCGAAGCCCAGCGTAAAACCAACAGGTGAGTGGAGAGTGTTCCGGGTAGGTCCCTATCTTTTCTTGTAAAATATAAATTCCTTGGATATTCCTGTCTTTTAGGAGAGTGTGTGTGTAACAAAATGATTGTTTAAACGAAGAAGACTTTGCTTTTTCAGAGTGAGGGTTCACAGAAATTCTTTTATTTTTGGACCCGAAAGAATTAAAAAAGTCTTGTATTGTTTAGGAGGATGTCAAACTACAATGGTTTTATAAAATGGCAAAGTCTGACTAATTGTATGTCCATCCCATGTGTCTCTCAGATTACGACAGTCTGGCTGCTCCCCGCAGAACACAAGCAGAGACTCCGACGTCGGAAGCAGGCCCGGCCACCGATGGCCACTACTCTCTGCTCCGAGAGAGAACGTACGCTGTTGTCAAGGACGTGAAAGCTAAGGCGTCAAAATTGTACGACCCGTATTCCCTTGTGAAAGACGAGGATGAAGATTCCTCGCAGACAGGATCAAATTATTATGCTCAGGTACTGTAAAACCCTGTTTTGTGTGTACAGCTTTTAAGGGGGGTTTGATTATAACACTTCAATGTCAAGTAGGTGCTCCTCTACGGCTGGGAAACTTGGAAAACAACAAAGACAGTACTGAATAAAGTTCAGACTTTCATCAACAGATGTATGAGGGGTATCCTAAGAAATAAATGGCAGGATAGAATAAGAAATGAAGAGCAGTAGGAAAGGACAGGACAAAAGGATATAGAAGTAGAAATAGTACTAAGAAAGTGGCGATGGATTTGACACACCCTTAGAAAGCCCAACAGAAACATCACAAGACAGTCGCTGCAGTGGAAACCACAGGGAGCACAAGGCAGGGGAAGGCCTCGGGAAACATGGAGGAGATGTGTTGAAAGGTACATGAGAGAGATGAAGCTCACTTGGAACGGGCTTGGAAGGATGGCCCAGGCCAAAGATAAATGGAAGGAGCTTGTAGTATGCAACCTATACCCTGCCAGGGGTGAAAGGCACTGATGATGATGATTATAACACTAAAAGCCAATTGTTTGTGCATTCGCTTTTGTGGTTTGCACCATCTACATGTTACTATAGTGCTAGGTTGTTTATGGTCAAATGAGAATGTTATAGTGGCGGGTTGTTAAAGATTACCTCTGAATATAACGTGTTGGATTCCCTTTTTTTCTGTCTTTGTGAGGAATGTCCTTGAAAGAGGACCTCAGAAAAATTTATTTCAGTTTTGGTTTTTACTTTTGCCTCAACAGTTTTCATTTTTAGTGCCTTCTTTCTTAAAGCTAATAATTATCTCTTTTTTCCCTCCTGGGAAACTGTTAAAAAATATATTTAATAAAGTTTACGTAGGGGAATATTATGGTACTAGATTGACTTATATCTCAGTATCAGCTTGGATTTTCTTGAATTACTTTTCTTTTCTCTGTCATAATGGAAGTCTTCGAATTAAATTTCTTTTGTCATGGTCGGATGGTTATAAGGCTCAGACAACCACTTTAGTATATGGTCATACCATGCTATTTGCTTTGAATTCTCATAAGTAGTACTTGTGGTTGCTTTATTTTATCTTTTTTAATTTGAACTGAGTATTATATTTATGTGACTGTCTTTTTCAGGAGGACCCCTACAACCATATCGGAGAATCTGATGGAGCAGTGTCAGCGGCGCTGATCCGCAGAATCCAGCAGTCTGGGGACGCGGATGATCCATATGCCACGCTGGGAGACGAGGAGGGAGGAGATGGAAAGAGCGGTGGCTCAGAGCTACAAGGCGCTGTAGGAGGTGAGGACAGGGGTTCTGTGTGTGTTTTGATGTGGATGTTGAGTGTGTGTGTGTATCTGAAAGTTTTTATTTACGGTTGCTTTTTTAAATCTGGGAGTTTTTGGGTGTTTATGGAAAATTAAATAATGATGGAGGTGAGGGGAAGAGCGTTGGCTCAGAGCTTGGTACGTCTGTGTGCATATGTGCTCATTTTCACGAGCATGAATGTATGTGTGCAAGTTTTTGTTGCAGTTACTTTTCTATATCTTGACGTTTTGGAGATTTTACAAAGCCTGCTTCACTATTGATAGGGATAAGTGATCTTTTTCTTCCTGTTTATTGGGGAAATTTTAAAAGATAATTAACAATGAAAACAAAAATGTGGCATCATAGTGAAAGTGAGTTTTGTAGTTTAAAAAATATACATGAATTTCTTTTAAGCCTTTTTTTTCCCAGCATGATGCTGACTGTTCTGTCTTTTAGTAAGGTTTTTTTTTCTTTCTTTTTATTTCCCCCCAACATAATACTTACTGTTGTGTCTTTAGGTACTCTTTTCATAGTGTTGTTTTCTTTTTTTTTTTTCCAATATGATACTGACTGTTTTGTCTTTGGTACTCTTTTAATAGTTTTTATTTTAATTTTTTCCCCAACAAGATATTGACTGTTCTGTCGTTGATACTCTTTTCATAGTTTTTATTTTCATGTTTTGTCCCAACCTGATACTGACTATTCTGCCTTTGGTATTCCTTTAATAGTTTTTACTTTCATCACAGGTGCAGCTTCCCATGCTGTGTCCCCATCGACTGCGGCCACTGTGACCCCTCTGTCTCAGTTCTCAGCCCATGACTCGTACTCTGAGGTGTCGGACGAGTACGCCGTGGTGCAGAAGTCGTCTCGCGGGACTCCTAGCTTTGTCCAGGAGCAGGAGAATGGGACAGAGGACAGCTTGGACATAGCGCCGTACAGCGTGGGTCCGCCCGAACCTCCGCGCCGCTACCACCTCTATGAAGAGGAGGAGGGGCATTTTGCCGAGTCTTCTGCTCACCCGCCTAAAGGTTTTTTTTTCTCCTTCTCCATCTTGTTTTTTTTTTCTATTTTTTCTTGCTGTCATTTGATAGAGGAATAAGAGTATTTGTTTGACATTAACAATTCAAGATAGATGAGTATTTTTTCATCAAAAGTAAGACAAATGAACATTCTTTAAGATGATACCAATAACTCCATATGCCTAAAAATTTGACAAGCGCCGGATTCCACTGCGCTGTGACTCAAATTTGTGAATTCTGTGTCCTATTCCTCAGAGCACAAATACTCCAAAGTGACGGCGAGGGAGTCGTTAGCCAGTATCTCGGCCAGGACTGCTCTGAATCCTTACGAGTTTGTGCCCGACCTCCCGGAGAACACTTACGCTACTGTAAGTAGGAGAAAAGCATATAGTTATAAGGAATGGTCTTTTCTTATGTTGAGACCATTCTACAACCTTTTTAGTGATTTTTCTAAAATTATTGGGTCTATTACAGCTTTAATAATTGACTGTGAATAGTTACACAGTGGGTTATAAAACGTTTACTGTTAGCCTGCATTGGTGTTCCCAAACGTTGATGCAGAGCTTTGGATATTTACATGGGGGCTTCAATATTACCAAATGACATTGGAATTTTAGTCGTAACACCTGCCTTGGTGTTTTCATTTTCTGAGAACTGAGAATGTTTTGTATTTTTTTCAAGCCATGCGTTATATTTGCTCTCAACATCCAGGAACTTAGTTCAGTTTGCCAATTTGCTTGACATTTATTGTTGCAAGTTGTGCTGTGTGGTGAAAATGTGGATTGCTTTTGTAAAGCTTTCATATATTTATAGGTAACTCTCTACTTGCCTGTGATCATTGTTGGAAATATTATCGCAAGTTTTATTAGATTAAGAACCTTATCTTTGCTGGCTTTACAATGATGTATTTTTTGTTGCAAAAGCTTTTACCCAAAACAAAACAAAAACACAACCCCCCCTCCAAAAAAACCCCCCCAACTATGTTCCCGATGAAGCCTGAGCAGTGAAATGTTGGACAATTCCGTAAATTCCAAATTGCATTGTATACCTCTAATTCCTCATTGATATTTTTTTAAATTGCATTGCAGATGTAATATTATGAACTGATTTTATTACGAGTGCAGCCAATAATAACATTATTTTTACTGAATTACAGATGTAATATTATGAACTGATTTTATTACGAGTGCAGCTAATAATAACATTATTTTTACTGAATTACAGATGTAATATTATGAACTGATTTATTTACCAGCATAGCCAATATTAAATGATCAAGAAGAATACCTTGTGGAACCTGGAAAAGAATCACAGAAATTGATGTAAAGGAAAGTGGGAAGACATGGAATAACATCCAAGCGGCTATCCCAGGATATGGAAAGGTGGAAAGTGTTAATTCCTGGCCTATATCCTGATCCAGGGTTAGAAAGGCAATGATGATGATGATGCAGCCAATAATACCAAAATGTACTTCAAACCTTGTTTTCTGCTTCCAGGTTGAGGGTGGTTCTGGTGATGGCATTGTCAGGGAAGTGACCTTGAGAGGGACCGGAGGTGCAGCCGCTGCTGCTGCTGCTAGCACCGAGACCAACCGACTCAGCCAAAACAGTGACACGTATGCAGAGATAGGTAAGTTAGTGGTTGGTTTGTGAGACCAAGGTTTTCGTTTTTTGTTGAAGTTTCGTGGCCTGCCTCCTGTTCACAGTGAGCATTCCATTCGCTAAGGAAACATCATTCTGGACAACTGTGATGAGGATGATCTTTGTGGGAAATCCTTGGGGACTACTCTGAGGGAGGGTGTTATAGGGGGAGTTTTTTCTTCATGTCTCCCCCCCCCCCCCCCCCCCCCCCCCCCCCTTTCCAATGCGTCCTTTGTATGACTATGCATATGAGACTGTGGATCATCACCTTTTCCACTGCACAGCCCTAAATGACATCAGAGCTACACTTCTTCCTTCAAGACCTAACATTGACAACACACAGTATGGAACATTATAGCAACTGCAGCAAACCTGCACTTATCACTTCATGGCATTGAACAGAAGGACGAGAGCCCAGCTGTTGCTGGATTGATAACAACTGCAACAACAACATGGCTCTCTACCTACTTGACTCAGTCCTATCAGAGACAAGCTTAAAATTTGGAGGTCTCGCCTCTTTAAATGTCCTTTTAGTCTACGGTTGTTGGGAGGTGGGTTAAGGAGAGTGATTATTTGTACTGATGATTGTCTTGGACAGGTGGTCGTTAGAGCAGGTTCAACTGTACAAGGAGTCTATCCTTATGCAGAATGAATGTGCGTCAGATCAAAGTGTTGTAAAAAGCGGAGTTGTAAAATTATTCACGAGTTGTTTTGATGATATCTTGCCTGCTCTCACTGTCTCTGATGTTCTCTATTCAATGGTATTTTCTCTCTCTCACTGTGGCACCTATATTGGGCGGTGGTCTGTCCACCTGTATCACCATTACAGGCAGTAGCGCTGGTGGTGGTGGTGGTGGTGGTGGTGGGGGAGGGGGGAATGAGGGGAGCACAGAAAATGAATTGTGATGATGATATCTTGTTTGTTTTTGGTTCTTTTTGGTAAGTGTTTTACAGCGCTCACAACTGCATTATGTCATATGAGTGCGCGGAACACATTTAACTTTTTCAGTTGTCTTTTGTCACTGCCTCTAATGTTCTCTATTCGATGGTATTTTCTCTCTCTCCCTTTGGCAGCAATATCGGGCGGCGGTCTGTCCACCAGTATCACCAGTACTGGCAGTAGCGCTGGGGGCGGCGGTGGGGGAGGCAGCAACAGTCTGGGCAGCAGCAGTGGCGCCCCCGTCCCCCCATCGCTGGACTCGCTGCACATGATGACCAAGTCACAGACCTCCAGCGAGGGCGACCGTCTCAGCGACCGACTGAGCGACAGACATTTGGCTTCTCCGGAAGATTCTGCTCTGGGTATTTTCCCGTGGGCGGATGAGCTGGGCACAGGTTCGGCTGACAGCAGTGAGGACGGGTACAGCACCCTGAGACGAACAGAGCCGTATTCTGCATCGGATACGACCCTCCGAGGCACCGCTGCGGACTCCCGAGTGAGAGACGCTGAATCTGGTGAGATCACCCTAGTGCCGAATTATCAAAAGGTGAAAGACTGTATTTCTGATAATGAGATAAACGAGGAGTGTGAGAACGATCCGAACTACGAAAGCGTGGATGAAGCACGGTCAAAAGTAGCTGCACTAAAGGCGAGTAAGGAAGCTGCTGTCGTTTCCTCAAGCCATTCAAAACCGACGGCGTCTCCGATTCATCTTGTGCAGTTCCCACCGGTGGAGAACGGAGTTCTCACTTCTATGACGCCTACTCTGGGTCACCCGTCAAATGGAGAATTCTCCATCTCGTCGACTTCAACAACGTCTCACGGCAGACAGAAGAGGATGGACCACGACTATGAGGAAGTGGACCTCAGCCCTCCAACATCTCCTTCGCAACCTGGTGGACCCACGCCTGGTCTGACTCCACATCTCTCTCCTTCAACTACACCGACGGGTGCCACCAGCGCGACCTCCTTTGTGAACTCTGACCCTCAGGCAAGCCCACAGTCCGTCAGCGAGGCCAAGGAGAGGCTCACACACAACCACCTTTATGAGGAACTCGCGGACGTTAGACTGAAAAAACAGGGAATGACCAAAATCAATTATGAGAAATCTGGAAAAAATGTCGAGGAGCGAAAGAAAGGAAGTGCTTCAAATGATAAGAAGAAAGGAGAGGAGAAGAAGAAGGGAGGCTCAGAAGAGAAGCGGAAGAGTGGGTCAGAGGAAAAGAGGAAGAGTGGAGGAGGAGGAGACGAGAAGAGGAAATCGGGTGCTGCTCAACCAAAAAACACTCGGCTGTGACTGGTCTGATTGTAGATGTTCTATTCCTTAGTCAAAAACTTCTTAAGATATCTTAATCCTTTAAAATCTTAAGGCCTCTATGCCGGTTCAGGGTGTGTTTATCAGCATTCTATAAGGCTGTTGCTGGTGGAGCTAACTACTTTCAAGTAGTCCAGGGATGGGGGATTTGAGAAATGTCTAAGTCAAGAGTTCAAAGGTTTAATGGTTCATGTGAAAATAAAGGAGGTGGGAGGAAAATATTAAGGGGAGGGGATTATGTAGTAATATCTACAGAATGGAATACATTTAAATTTTGTGTTTTTTAAAAAAAGAAAAGGACTCAAACGCTGTGTCCATGAAATACCCTATTATTATTATTATCATTATCTGAACTGATTCAAAGACTGAAATGGTCAAAGTTAAGAAAGGACACTTCTTCGGGCAGCACATTCCCAGTAATGATGGCCGCCCAAGGTTCTGACAAAGTGGCACGACATAAGTCGCATCTACCCCTACAAAGACTTATGTTATGACAGCCTGGTCACTGTTTTTGAGCCGTCGCCGTTGTTTCCTCACAGATATTCTTGACTTTCCACACGAAAGTTTTTGTAACTTTCTTCAGGGCTTCACTGGTTCGCTTCTGCTTCAGAGAGCTTTGAGTATAAATGTGGACCAAGTGGCCTTAAAAAAACTCCTGCGAATGAAGCAAATGTGCGTTGTGGAAGAGCCAGGAAATGTACGCAACTGAAGCGGGTTGTTGGAAACTGGTGTCGGTCTGGCCATCTCTTTCCTTATTTGTGAGGTGTTTGTGCTTTTTCCCCCCCAGCAGTAAATAATCCTTGCTTTGTGGATGGGCTTTTCTTAAACTCTGACATTTCTGGAGTTCTGAAGACATGGGAAGTTCCAATCTGACAGGTTTTCCTTGTTTGACAGTTACTGTATTACTGTAAGCTTTGGGGGGGGGGGGGTTGGCTCATGACTTGAATTTGCGAATTTTAAGTTCAAAATTTGTGAATTCAATTTGTTAACGAAATGTTGGGGGGTAGGGGAGCGCTGTTGCATTGGAACACATGATAGTTATCGGCTCATATCGCAAATTCAAAATGTTCGTGATATGGGGAAAAGTTTTTAAAAAGAAAAATAAATGTTTGTACAGTAAACACAGAGCCAAGAAAACTTGCTGGGTACTGGTGGCTTTTCTTTAACCTCTGTGGTGACATTATTTTTTTTGGAAAAGGCTAGTGAAGGTGGGTTTTTAAAAATGTTTTATTTAACAATATATTATGGCTGTTACTGTGTTTTAACTGTGGTTCAGCTCAAACTCTGTGTTTGCTTCATAATTTAATCAGAAAGCCCAACAGCTCTTTGGTCCCATTTCTTACAAAATATTTTGTATTTATTGAGCTGGGAGGCATACCACTAAAGTCTGATGTTGTACTGTATTTCTGGCACATGTGAGATTTTTAGAGTTTACACTGAGTGAGAAGGGGATGGGTGTAATATGCATAGCTGGAACAAAACTAGGTATTAGATATATAGGGTTTCACGTGTTGAGAAGATAGTCTGTGAACGAATATAGAGGCTTCTTGTGTCTCGAAGACTGTGTCCGTGAACTATGTTGGAATCAACTTTTGCTTCTGTGAAGATTGTGAACTTTCGTGGGACCTTCTTATTGTGGGAGGGTCATCAGTGATCTGGTCCATGAACTATCTTGGAATCTTCTATTGCTACTGTGAAGACCCCGTGGACTATTATAGAACCCTATTGCCCTGAGGTTATCTCTGTGAACTGTCTTATAATACTCTGGTGCTGTGAATACTGTCCATGAACCAACTTGTTGTCTTCTTGTTCTGGGTTTGTCAACTGAAAACTGTCCTTAAATTATCCTGTAATTTTTATGTGCTTTGAAGATTGTCAATGAACTGCTATAGAATCAGTGGCCTCTATGGGTAATCCATAAGCTCCTTGCCTTTGCTCATAAGAATTGTGAATCTGATTCCAGTCTGCGAAAGTTATTTTATGGAGTATCTCCGTCTTTCTGCTTACATGCTTTGTCCCACTGTTTAAGCTGGCCCCGACACACCAAGTCTTAACAAACTGCCTCCCAAGTGATCTAAATTATGGTAAGAGGGATGTAAATTTAATGTTTACAGTCATTGTAAGCGTTGAACTCTGTGTGTAAGGTTTTTTTTTACTGTTGCTGCTTCCTGCGATGCAAAGTCTTAGCAACCTGCCTCCTGAGTTATCTAATTTATGGCGATAGAGATGTAAGATGTTTACAGTCGTTGCAAAATATGAAATCTTTGTGTGTAAAGCCTTTTCATCTGGCTGCTTCCATGTTCTGGTACGTGACATGACTTTCATTCCTGAGAGCCTCAATCTGACTATTGATGGGGGCTCTGCTCCTACCTGCTTTTTTCTTCTTCTTTTCAGCGTTGTTGTTATCTTGTTCTGTTCCTGGCTTAATGTGGCTTATTGCGTGGACCTCAGCATTAACCAAAACTCAACTGCTGGGCTCGTTCTTTTCGAGTCTTTGTTGAAACTGTAATGTTCTGTTCTCGTGAACAATATTATCTGTGTCTGTGGCTTGCTGGTTAGGTTCGTCACTGTGCAGGATAAAGGTATGAGGTCAGTCCTCATATGAGAATATGTTGTGTGGAATTAATGTCACGTCTTTCTGCTTGGAGATGTTCTCCTCTCCTCACGAGTTGGCCCTGATGGCAGGATTGAAGCAGCCCGCCTCCGTAATCATCTTCATCCCGTTAGGCTCTCAGACTCACTACTATAAGGGGATAGGTTCAAATCCCGTTATGAACTCAATGTTATGTCTCTGGGAAAGACATTTTACACAAATTTTCCTCACTTCACCCTGGTGGTAATGGGTAGGCCTACCCTGCTATAGACAGTAAAAGATCTTGTCAGTTTGTCAGTGTTTGAGCGCTTAATCAGCTGCTTGCACTGTTCAACATCGGGTTTAACATAGTTCACATAATACGTAGACACCTCATTCTACAGTTTTTGAACGACACATTCTACTATGTCTGAAGCACTCATGGTATGTGGCGGTGCAGTGCATTAGACCGTTCTAGAAACTGAAGCTGGACACTGAAAATATTCTAATTCTGCTCAATGTATGATACAGAATGTGCAAAAATATGAAATTCTGATAGCATTTTTGTCTGGGATTTTTCCTGTGGCTAGTTTTCAATAAGAAGGGAGTTCTATTTTAGAAAGAGTTTTACGATGCTCACAACTGCTTATGAGCATGCCAGTAAGAAGTAAGATTTAACAGTTGAAAGGCAACCAAGGTCTCTGTTTGGTATTGGTTTTTACAGCGTTTGAAACTGCATATGGTTATATGAACACGCACACGACCATGGTGGTCTTTTCTCTTCAGTATAAGATAAATAAGGATCACCATTTGGAGGAGTTCTTAAAAGTGAAACATGTGCGGTGGATTATTGCCCCGTGGTCTTGTGTAAGTACACACTTCTGCTGTTAAGCCGCAAAGACCTCAATTCACAAGATACGTGTACAAATTTCTGTGTTCAATTTTCCCGCTTTGTTCATACTGTATTTTATATATCTTTTATAACTGCTCATTTGAAATTGTGATTTTTTTAATATCAGGATTTTTGGGTGGACCTTTTTTGTATGTGTTTTTGCTGTACTTGATTTGCTTGTTATGATTATTGTCATAGTTTTTATTACGTGTGTCATTATTGTTATTATTTGTAGCAGTAACATTGTTGTTTTTTGGTGTTGTCATAATACTTGCTTTGACCATTGCAGCTATGCCTAGTTGTTTTCTGTCATTCTTTCTGTACTAACAGAAAGCAAATCTTTTTGCTTTGCGAAAAATGTGTTCTTGGACTTTTTTTTTCCTTGACATGTCATTTTCAGGCTCAATCGTTCTTGCGTTCATCTTTTCTTTTTTCCAGCCTACTCGGTGGTATAAGTTTGGTCACAAATTTTCAAGGCCGCACACTAAGTCGCATCCTTAAAATGGCAGTATTCTAATTCCATGACGCCTATGTTTGAGAGAATGGGACTCAAAAGTTTCATGCTCTTACTACAGCCAAAATGTTTTTATTCCTGATTTAAGCGTCAAACTGAAAAAAATACAAGTCAGACTGTCTCGAGCATTTGACACAGTACGCATGGCATCCGTGTCTGTATTGTGTTGTGTCGTGTGTGTCTCTGCTCTCGCTCAAAGCAAGTGAAGTTTGAAACCCTGTCAATCTTAAGGGGACAAAGCATGCAAGTCATGAGAGTGTTCGAATTTTTGTTAAAAATACTGCCACGGTGACTCCTAGTTGGTATGTGTTCAGCCAAGGGATGTGTTCAAGCCGAGGCTTTCTGCACCTTCATCGTGAGCGCCCCCCAGAATCTCTCAACTCTCACTGGGCTGTTGTACGCAATGGTCATTTTACTCTCCTTTTGTTTGTTTGTTTGCCTGTTTTTGTCTATTTGATCGTACAGTTAAGTGATAGTGGTGTCAGTAGTCCAGTGGTTAGGCTACCGGACGTGTAGTAGTAAGATTGCAGGTTCAAGGGCTCGAGCCTTAGGCCCGACCCTGTGTCCTTGGGGAAAGATACATTACCCAATTTTCCTCTCTTCATCCAGGTGGGAATGGGTACCTGGCCGTAGACAGCGAAAGATCTTGTCAGTATTTTAGTGTTTTAGCAACTATAGAATGGCAGCTTGCCCTGCATGCTTCCCAGGAAGTTGAGATTGTCTCAGAATGCTATCAGGTCAGATGGGGTAATAATATAGATTGTAAAGCACATACAGCTTGCTGTGAGTGGGAATTTGCACTATTCAAATGCTATAATATTATTTTTATTATGATAGTAGTAGGATGTCTGTACAACATATTATCTTGTTTGGATCTGCAAAAGGTCCAATGTGGCTGTTATTCATGCATGGCTGGTGTAGCTCTTACCACCTCGTAACTGGTGTCTTAAAAGATTTTCAGCACACAAAGTTGGTCGTAAGAGGGTGGTCTGGTGTAGTTTGCCCTTTCTTTCATATTAAACATTGTGTGATATTCTTTAGAAACACTTTTTAAATCATCAGCACTTATTATCTACTTGTGTTGCTAGTTTGTAAAACTCTTTCTAAAAATGAAAACTCAGCACACAAAGATAACAAACCGAACCCCTCTCTGATTTAAATGATGATGAGAGAAGACAACGTAAAAGTCAGCGCATATTAACTTCAATAACTTTTTTTTATTTTGGTCGACTTCAATATCATAATTAATACGTGCTGGCCCCTGATCTTTATTGATAACCTGCAGGTCAACCTTGGCTATGGTTTTAGAGCAACATAGGGTTGATCTATTACTTCTGGTTACGTGGTTAGAGCATAGCACCATAATATGTTGTTGCAAGAGAGATGTTCATACAATCATTTTTTACCGCTTAGGCCATTGAAATATTGTGCCGTGTTTTTTTTAGAGTGGGCTGGTCTCTTTAGAGTCAGATGCTACGGAAGTGTAGTTGTCTCTTTTTTTTATTTTTCTGTTATTTACTGTATATAATTAACCCTTTGCTTTGGGTTGCTATGCTTACCAGTGTACCGTGGGCTATTTTGTACAATTAATTTTATGATTTTATTATAGCCAAAGGTAAAGCAGCAGGTAAGCGGTGCTACTTTTTTTATATATAGTGGTAGTCATGTCATTTCCTCTTTTCCCCATACATCAACTATTTGTTAGGCATTAGGGTTGAATCAGGCGCTCATCAAAATTGAATAACAAAATTGAAGAAATTGGCATTTTTCTGTCCTTGGGCCATAAAAATATTTTTTGGGATCAACTCTTTTATATCTATTTAAAGACACATTTCTGTGTAGATTTCACTGAAAAACGTTGATCAAAAGAACGAAAATTGTAGATATGCAGTTTTCAAAGACATTCAAGTTTTGGAAGTCACCAAACATTTGCCGCTATTTTCTGGCTAATTTTACCTCTGACATCAGGTGACCCCTACCTCCTTCAATCGCAAATATCTTGACATCTGTTCAAGACAGATGGGTATTTTTTTCAACAAAAGCAAGACAATTGAACAAGCTTTAAGATGATACAAGTAACTCCATTAGCTGAACAATTGACGAGCGCCTGATTCCTCTACGTTGTGACACAAATGTTTGTTCGCTTGTTTGTCTTGGGGTTTTTGGTCACGGTTTGTGGGATGAAATAGATTTCTATCTCATCGTTTGACCCTATGGCCATTTATTTCTTTGGCAAATGTTATTGTCAATGCTCTGGCAGTGCTTGTTGTGATAAAATAATGAATTCTTATTCAACAAATTGTCATTACAGCTCTCCGCTCGCTTATATTCTAATATTTATTTAGATAAGAGGTTGTGGGTATGATAACAGCATGCTATGTATGGTCACAATTGAGCACCTACACTGCAGTGTTGTTTCTAAATGATGCTTCTGTTACTGGGGGGTTTTAATTGTGCTTTTTTTTGGGGGGGGGGGGGGGGGTTTGAGCATTGTTCCCACTGCTTTTATATTGTTGATATGTATCTGTCGATGTTTATTGCCTGTGTAAAACTGGAACTTAGGTAGCTAAGATTTGTCTCTCTAAGTTTGCTTCCTTTTTTTAGTCCCTCAGAGTTTTTACCCCATTATTTTCTTGCCATTTTCAGATTAGGCATTAGGCTTTTTACCTTGCACAGGAAGAAAGTGGGGTCAGTTCCAGTGTTCGGAGGATATCTGATCAAGAACAATGGGCCTATCTACTTCTTTCTGCTAGGATGTAGTATACAGCCCAGCCCTAGCTTACCTGTACAAGCCTGGTCAAACTCCTCAATAGTCTTCATGGTGTCAGTTGGGGTGGTGAATGTGAACTACTACTAAGAAATCCTATTGACAACACACTCTACGGAACATTACAGAAACTGCAGCAAACCTGCACTTATCACTACATGGCATTGGACATAAGGGCGAGAGCCCAGCTGTTGCTGGATTGATAACAACTACAACAACTACTAGTACTAAGAAATCCAGATTCCTTTATGTCTCCTGCAATTTGCTGGTTCGATTGAGCAGATGTTAATCGGAATAAAAACTGCAGAAAATTTTCTTCTCGTTATTGAGACAACATTTTTGTATGTAAATGTTTGCAAGCAGAGATTTGAATGATTTTTCTATGTATTGGATTCTTATCTGAATATTTTATTTTTTGTAATTGGAAAATTGATTACTGCACAAATCTCTTTTTTTCGTGCTTTGTTTTGAGCTTTTAAGCTTTGACCGATAATTGATGGTTGTCCATTTTCCTCATGACATCTGTAGCATCTCTTGTTTTCTCATATATTTCACCCATGTGTTGTCAAACTAACAGAAATATTTATACCGACCAATACATTCCTGATTCAGTTTCTATAAATAAATACCTCAGCTTTTACATACTTGTCCATTTGCTCATAGTTTCATAAAATAATTTAATACAAATTGTGTTCATTTTCTATGAATGCTGTAATGTTGATATTGTTTTCTTGTATTTTTTTTTTTTTTGCGTTGCTGTTTATTTTGTTATATTTTTTTTTTTTAAAAAGCTCATGTATTTTTATTTGCTTAGTATATATATTATATATATTTGTATTCCCTGTACAGTACTAACTTACAAAATAATTATTGATTGACAATTTTGTTTAATTTTCAGCTTGATCCACAATTATGTGTTTGTTACCCTCAAGGTTCATTTACCAGCGACCTCTTAAGTTCAGTATTTCGTATTTGATTCTGTGAGTTTTAAGTTGAGATTCCTAATGCCAACTTCACTTTCAGCTAACAGATCAAAAGCGTTTGTTTAGTATTTTGAGGGGGGGGGGGTGTAGTTGGTTGGTTCGTTTGTTTTAAAGGTCATAACCTTCAGAGGAATTTCATTGTATCATGCGGTGTCATCTTATGTCTTGATTTGTTTTAAGGTTAAAACAAAATAGAATTGGAGATAGAAGATAGATGTTATCAACAGTTTTGTGCTTGTGTTAGGGATTATGGACTCAGCAACCTTGTGCTTGTATTTGACATTTTAGTACTTTTTAATTCAGAAATAAATCGTTTAAGATAAAAACCTTTTTTTATTTGCATGTTGGTAGATCTATGATAAGTAATAATATGAATGATGGATAGAGCTTGGCATAGAGTCAAAAAAAGCTAAAAGTGTTTTCTACCCTTGTATGCTTGTCTTTACAGTATTGACAATAATGAACCAACAGTTACCTCTGTTGTCATTTGTGCTCTGCAGAAAGTGGAGATGACAGTACTTGATTAGAGAGCAGGAAAGGACGTGAAAGGAGAACATTTTACTTTAGAGAAGAAAGTTTTCTGTCACTGTCAACATTCAAACCTGGGACCTTTTGAATGAGATGCGAATGCCATTGGGAATTCTTTGAATGGAATCACATTTGCAACATACAAAAAGAATTGAATTTTAGGATGAAGAAAAATCAAGTCCCAAGACAGAATGGTAGATGTGATGAAAGATGATCCTCTTGTTGGAACTGACTTTAGAGAGGAAGAATAGTGATATAATCACATAGGAGATAAAAAGGTCTAATCAGTGGCTGAAAAACGTGAGACGGGTGTGTCCACAAAATAAAAGAGCAAAGTATTTGAAGAAAGCAACCCATTAATTTTTTTTTAAAGAAAAAAACAAAACAACTATTACAGTATTATAAAGTGTATCTAATTTTCTGTCTCAAACATGTAGGTTATTATTTTTATGAATGACAATGACAAGTTTAAGACGATTTTTGGCTTAGACCAACTTCTGCAGTGTTATGGTTAGAGTCTTGCTATTACATGCTTAAGACATGGGTTTTGTTCCTGGGTGGGGAAGTTTATTTTGTAGAGTATGTCCATTTTTATGCTGGGATGCTATATCCACACAGCCCGAGTTGGCCGTGACTGGCAGAGTTGAAGCAGCCTGTTTTGTTAATAATGTAATAGTTATAACATCAATTGTTTTAGTGGAGGATGAAACATTAACCATCCCAATATTTCTTCATAAGACAGAGATTAAAATAGTTCCTTTAAATGTTGTCCCCCATTGGAGTAGCAAAAGAGGTGATAGCTGGCTACTGAATGCCCTAAAGATGTTGACAATTTCACATTAAAAATGAATATATTATGGTCTTAGATCTGAATATTTTTTTATGATTTATGTGTTGATGATTATATACTGTCACAGGTGATGATGATGATGCAGTAGAACATAATGCTTGCTTACTGCACAGCTGTATGTCTATGAGATTTTGTCAAATGTTTGAGCACAAAACCAAAATAATGAACCCGCGCCTCCTGGTTTATCAATTTGCATACTCCTTGCTTTTCTTGTGTGTAAGGAACACAGCGTCTTATGCGTCATAGGACAAGATGGTGTTCTTTTCTTTACTTTCTTGAAATTGCATACTTTTTTTTATGTTGCTTTCTTCAACTTGAATGGTAAGGGTCATACAGATCATGCAAATATTCTGTTCTTTTTTTTTTTTTTTTTCCTGAAATTGCTGCATGTGTTTTTGCTTTTTTAAAAATGATTATAGTTCCGGTAGTCCAGCCACGTAGATCATCCTGGCAATCTGTACTTTCACTTTCAGAAGTTGTGTTTATTTTTCTACAGGCCTTCTTGAATGGAAATTTCTTTATTTTAAGCGAAACGAGTGCCCACTGGACTGCTTGCCCCTACGTATTTGGTAGTTTAGAAAGATGGCTGTTTCACAAAAACTCTCGTTTCTCAGAATAAAAATTGTAAAAAGGCAGTCAACTATTGCGTGACTTTCTCTTCTCCCACTGGCACACAAGTTTCTCTATTGTGATAGTCGTAGATGGTGACCAGCCTAGTATGAGTGTGTTAAGTTTAGAATGGTTTTTGGCTTAGTAGAACACCTTCTGTAGTGTTTTGGTTAGGGTCTTCCTATTACACCATACATGTTTCACAAAGAGCTCTCCTCATGTTCTGAGAATTTTAAAAAAGCAGTCAAGTGTTGAGTGGCTTTCCCTTGTTCAACCAGCTCACAGGATTCTCTGTTGTGATAGCTGCAGATTGTGACAGCTGAAGAAGGTGATAGAAACAGGTTGTGCTGTTGCATGCTCGTAAAGTAAAGAGGGTGGAGACAAAGCCACCATTTACAGTATGACACGGATAGCTCGAATTCATTAGGATCTGCCTCAGTAGTTCCAGGGATCAGTAGTTCGAGGGATATCTTACAAAGAAGAGAGAAAAATACCAGGACCACTGGCACAGTTCGACGGATGCGTGATTTCGAGTCTTCTGTGTTTGACCTATCTGTGTTATACTGTATCTCAAAATACGACTATTCGGGAGAAACAAACACTTTTCTTTTGTTCTCTTGCCCTGCCTCTGCTTGGTTTATATTTTTTTAGTCCCCGCAATATTTCTCAGCTTTTTGCTTCTGTCATGTTGACAACATTTTGATGCATGGTGTGGCTGGGGTGTACCAGCACAGATCTTTTTTCAAGTTTTGAAAAATATATTGGGATATGATAGTGTCGTTGCTAAATGTATATTTTTTGTACTGATTGAGTTTATATGTTTTGTTTTGTTATGTTGGGGTTTTTTTTAAACGGTGATATTAGTGGGGTCTGTGAAAAATGTTTCATTTTATTGTAATGTGCAGGTGGCTGGTGGGCGACATTGGTAGGTTGTATTTCTTTTCTTTCCCTCGGTTGTTTCTGTCTTACTTTTTCAATGCACTAAATCACTATTACTGTGTGGGTGTATGTGCTTTTGTTTTCTCAAAGGAGCAAAGCAGTTGCTCTAATGTCATTGCAGATTTCTTAAGTTCAGTTCTCACTTATTTCCAATGGATGTTGTATGGACACAGGGAGAAGCCCTCCCTCGCTGTACGTCTTCTTCTTCTTTACTTTTCCAGCAGTTCAAAGTTGCATCTATGATCTTTCTGCAATAAAAGGCCCTGTCTCTTGTCATTGTGACAGCCCAAGCTGTTTTGGATCCAATCTAGGCTTTTATTATATCTTGTTCCCATCTTTTGTTAGTTAGGTCTCCCCTTCCCCTTCCTCTCTTGCCTTCCTTCTCTGCCTCCAGAATATGTTTCTACGGTGTACACTGTGTATACATTACAAGCTTTAAATTAGGTTCAAAATCCATTAGAGCTGGAGGCGGGAAAATGGGGAAAATGTACAGAGCTTGAACAGTTGGTGTAGTATTGTGGCAATGTGTTCATTCACCCACTGCTCTAGGCTGTTGGGAGTGTTTAACTCCAAATCTACGGGGGGAGGGGGAGCTACCATGCTGGGGCTCTCTTTTGGAACGAAATCTATAAGTGACTCATATGTCACTAAATTGGTCATTGAATGCAAACAAGTAAACCTACCTAGTTTTAGACAGTTCTTCATCTAACGAATGAACTCCCCGTAAAAGAGACCTGTTTTCGGCAATTCATGACACGTAATTTGACATCGAAGTCGTCAAAAAGGAATGTGCTCGAGCTGTTGCCAGCGGCTCACCGACAGCTGTTCCAACCGCAAGCCACTGGGAGCAGCTTTCCTTCCCTAAGATATGGTGTTAAAATGGATCAACCCCAAGTACTTGCATTTGTTTATAATTTGTTATAATTTTTACACTCTCTCTCTCTCTCTCTTAAGCCCAGGTCCTTGGTTGTTGTTTTTTTTCAATTTTTGGTTTCCCGATCTCCTCCATCCACAACTGTTGTGACCTTTGTTTCTTAACAAATTTAATTTTTTCGTTTGGTGACAAGTTTTAGCTCTCGTCACACACACATTTTGCCTACATTTTGCACTAGGAACTTGTGCTCATTTCTTTCACTGAATTCTTTTGAACTTGTGGGTATTTTTCTTTTATCAACTTATTGTATTGAGTATTTGTTTCGCATGATGAACTGTGTCCGGAGTGTAATGTTGTGGATTTCACTTATACCAAAGATAGTACAAGACAAGATGGGTCACTCAGCCTAAAAAGTGTCCGCAGGAAGTATGCTCTTTGCTTCAGATGGCGCTGCAGTCTGTTTTGAAGCTCTCTTTCGTTTTTCCAGAAGAAGAATAGGAATAGCACTTCCTTGCGTGCGCAGATCGACTGCTGTTCATCAGCAGTTGGGGTACGTTCAGTGCGGAGTTTTAGTTTTTTAAATATTTTAATGACCTCTCGCCCTTCATTCTAAAGTCAAATTAAACGAAGAAAACCATCTCCTTTTCCTCTGGAAGAGGTTTTTTGTCAGCGTAACCATTTTTAAAAAGCGTTCTTCCGAAATTTATCCCAAAACTTGCTAGTTTCACTTTGATTTTAAAAAACTCAAGTAGGGTAACTCTGTTCGCGAAGAGGGCGCCACCAAATTTTGAGGACACTTTTTTAATTGGCTCAAAGAGAGAAGTGGCCCATCTTGTTATGTACTATCATTGCTTATACCAAAGACATTTTATCCAAAAACAGCAGTAAACTGAAAGAAAAGGAAATTCCCAATTTTTTAATTTTTTATTTTTTATTTGAGTGCTTTGTGTCCCCATAATATCTGAGGACAGGTTATCTCCTACAGAAACTGTTCCAGCTTTGGAGCTGGTAACTTCGTAAACAATTTCCTGAGTTTAGATATAGCTCTTAAGTATCCTTCTGAACAACGGTGCAGATGGTCCTGGTTTGAATCCCAGACAGGGAGTTTTCAAAGATCTCCATTCCCTTCGTTGGGTCCCAGTAATGAATGATGTTAGCTCCGGACGGACAACCATTCATTGTTGAGATCTATATGTGAGGCAGTGTGGTGGAGTCAGGCTCTCGTCAATTTTTGGGCATGAAGAGTTATTTGTATCATCTTAAAGCTTGTTCACTTGTCTTTATTTGGATAAAAAAAATATCCATTTATCTTGAATGCAAGTCGAGATATTTGCGAAAGAAGGAGGTAGGGGTCACCTGTTTTCAGAGGTAAAATTAGAGAGCAAATGGCCGCCAAAAATTTGTTCTTTCCTTAGCTTAAGAATCCGTGGTAACTGAAAATTTACATTTTGTGTGCCTTTAATCAACGTTTTTCAGAAAAATTCACACAGAAATGAATTCTTTTATGTGCATGAAAGGTGTTGAGCCAAAAAATAAAAATTCGATAAAAATTCACAAACAAGTGGAAAAATGCAAGTTTCTTCATTTTGATTATTTTGACAAGAGCCTGATTCCACCACGCTGCCTCACATATATATAATTGTCTTAGACAAGTGGACGTCTTGGATAGTGTCATTTGAACATTTACAGTACCGTCGACGACATTCCAGGCTGTACGTAGTATTGCGCTCACTACCATTGGTGACTTAAGTCGCCGCCGCCGCAACCAGGCACACTAAACATAGTTAAACAATATAGACGCACTGCACTGAAGTAAATACCCAAGGAAGTCACTCTATATGATAGCTGAATTTTTTATGAACCTCTATGAATTTTTAAAGAATGTTTCTTGGGCTGCCAATTTTTTTTTTAATTTCTAAAAATTCTACCACAGCTTCAGCATTCTAAACTGGTGCGGTACTTGAGGGATTTTCACTTTATGAGCCTTCGGTACTGTAACAGTAAGTGTTAATATTGTTTTTCAAAATGCAAAGAAGTAGGCCTACATGTAGGGAGCGGTCATTTGTACAGGTGATTATCTTGGCGGTTAGAGTAGGTTCGACTCTCTCTCTCTCTCTCTCTCTCTCTCTATCTCTATCTCTCTCTCTCCCTCTTTCCCTCTCTCCCTCCCTCTCTCTCTCTCCCTCCCTCTCTCTCTCTCTCTCTCTCTCTCTCTCTCTCTCTCTCTCTCTCTCTCTCTCTCTCTCTCTCTCTCTCTCCTCTCTCTCTCCTCTCTCTCTCTCCTTTTTTTTTAACCTTTTGCTTTAGCCTGGCATATTGCACAGGGTTCAGATGCGACTGTTGTGTCCTCTGTTAACAGATTCAAATTACTGTGGGGGGGGGGGGGGGGTTAATGTGTTGTCAGGAAACAACTGTTGTCTGTGTGTGTTATTGCAGTGTTAATCTCAGAGTTTTATACATTTTACAGATAGTGCAAACTTTGTTATATATGAGTTGTTTGAGGGTTGGCTGCAATAATAATGAGACTTGTAAAATTCTGTTTTTAATGGTCTGCCTGTTTTGGTGGAAATAGTTTGTGGTTATCATTTTTATAAACCTCTGTACTGGTGCTTTTCTCTTGGTTGAAAAACCTTGGCCTGCACCATGATTTCATCATTGTGTGTTTGATTATTGAATTTTGTTCTGTCGTCGGCAAGCTGTTCAGATGTGCTAAGCCCAAAAAGTAACATTTCCCTACCCTAGAATCCCAAAGTTCTATCTGCTCCTTATCTTGTTTCGAGAAATTTGACGTATGAAATTTTGAGTTTCACAACATGTCAATTTTTTTCTACTGCAATTCTTTGAATATCTTGATAACGACTCCGAACAGTTGTACGATTTTGATAGAGAAGATAGAACATTCGGTTTCTGACCTCATGAACTGGCTAACTCAAAACAACCAAAAATGTCTGATTGAACTTTGTAATTCTAAGGTAGCAATTTGTGAGGAAAGTGAAAAAAACTGTTTTATTCTTTCAACTAATACACCTACTTTATGTATACATTTTTCTGGCTTTTTAAAAAACTTAATTTAGAATTTAAATTCCGACAATGTATTTTTTTAGCACATGCAACTGATACCACAGACTAAGAAATTGCAATTTCTTTAAAATTTCGAAATTATGGGCTTAGTGCAGTCGTGTTGACAGCTGGCTAATGATATCTGTCATTTCATTTTGTCAGTGTCTGTATCTACATACATCAGTAACTCATGTTTTACCCCCTCACTCCTGTCCCGATACAGTATAATCAGATAACGTATGCTTTGTGTGGTTTAACCTGTTTCATTTTGTTAAATATTCTAATATTTCATCGTAGGGGCTAGGGATTCATAGTGAACGATTCTTTAACAGAGCTTTATATCAGCGACTCCAGTTAGTGAAGTATTTTTCCTTGTGGCAGTGACTGAATTTGCCTGATGCAGCAAAGAAGCGTAATGTGCAGGAAAAAGAAAAAATGTGAAATAAGACTTATTTTTTGGCCTTCACAGGCTCGTGGAAAGGGATTTATTTACATTGAACAATGTCTCTGGTGTAGCGGTTAGGTACTTCTCCTTTCCATGCAGCAGGTTCGAGTTTGATTTCTGTATAGGGAGAATTTTTATTGAGTATTTCTGCATTTCATCAATCCCTCTCAGCTTATGCTGGCCCTGACGAGCAGGATCGAAGCCCGCCTCATGTATGGTCTAAATTGTGTCGACGGGGAGTAGTAAAGTATTGCTAGTTATATATGATATGAAAGTATGTCGGAAAGTAAATCAGCCACGTTTGCTTTCAATGCTCAAATTATTTTTGGTTAGTTGTCCTCAACGCCCTTATAAGTTAGCGGAGACCATACTTGCACAAAAATAAATCCACTCACACAGACGTTGTGTTGCAAACTTAAAGAGCAGGGTCTATTTTTACTTATATTAAATAGATGTGCCTCTCTTGTTTTTGTACACACTTTGCACTGAGACTAAGAGATCGAATATAATAATAATTATTCTGTTGTTGAATAGGAATAAGTTTGACAGAAGATGTTCCCATGAGTGATAACCAGTGGGTGTTTGTGAAACATCTCAAAATCTTTGTAAATGTTAACGCTTGCTGTGCTCCGTCAAGGAAGTTGTTTTAATTTTTCTCATTTTCGTGTACGTTATGTCAATGGAGCAAATCTCAAAAGTTGTTAGTAGTCACGTGTTTGGCAGAACTTTTGGTGTCCACAGTCTGCAAATATATGGATGTGTATGTGCTGTTGGCGTGTCAAAAATAATTGTCACAGGAACTGAGGACTGGTGTTTAAACCCCACATTTTCTACTGCCTCATACTTTTAAATGTTGTATTGCAAAAATCAAATAAATATAACATAAGAAGTATGTGTACGTTGTTGCTTTTGATCAATGTTCTTATGGAGGCCAGCCCTTGCGGGTGGTTGGAGGGCGCCACCGGTAGGTCCTACTTCTTTACTTTCTCTCTGTTGTTTCTGTCAGTCTTACTTTTTCCCCTAGCGCTAAATGACCACTATTGTGTTGCATCACGTCGATGTTCTTCTTTTGACTCAAACAAAAACCAGAAGGCCAGCCCTCCCTATGCATTTTGCTGTGTCCACACACCAAACAGGTGGGTGGTTTGTTGGTGCTCTGGTGTGGTTTGCTCCCTCTTTCCTATCAAACATCTATTGTCTATTATTATATCTGTCCTCTTTGTGTCAATGGAGACACTTATTTAACCACCCTTATAAATTTATGTGTACATTAACCCTATCCATATGCCCTGGTGTTATTTTGCACCCCTGGGGTTGTATTCTTCACATTTTTAAATACTTCTAGTACGAAGATCTCTTTGAAAGTTTCAGTATTTTTCAAAAAATCATTTTGACAGACAGCTATGCAAAGCGTATGGATCGGATTAACGAGTAAATATCCTCTTTGGAAAGTGGTTGCACAGAGTTCCCCACGTCGTATGGATACGATAGTAAAACACGACATATGGATAGGGTTTTTAAAAATTTCTTCTTCTTTTCCATGTTATTCTCTAGTAGCACCTTTAATCTTCGCCAATTTCATGACCTATTGGTGTTGTTGTTGTGCAAGTGCCGAAAAATTCTTACTCCAAACAAAACACACCAAGGAGTGAGTGGTTTGCAGGCTTCACAGGCAAGTTCTACTTTTTTTTGCTTCTCATTTCTGTCGTCTTACTTTTTCCCTACACTATAACCGGTTGGTTTTACCATTAGATACATCTTCGCGGAATGCCCAGACTTGACTTTGGAGAGACCCGAAGGAAGTATTTCAAAAGCAAAAAATTGCAAGGTCTGTTCTCCGTTGTTGATCCCAACAGAATTTTCGATTTTATACATGCCATTGGCCTTTACAATAAATTGTAGATAGCGTTATTTTTCAATATTATTTAAAATGCTATTTTAAAATTTGAGATTTTACTGCAAATTTTAAACATTTATATCAAAATATTGACCTAAACCAAGCCGTGTTGTGAACTGTTGTAAATGCAACCAACTTGTGTTTCACGCCCTCATGTGACCTTATACAGTTGCCAGCCCCCTAAAACTTACTAAACTAAAAACCCCATTGGCACGTCCGAGTTTAGTTTGTGTAATGAGAAGCACATGGACTTGATAAAAACTTGTGAAAAAAGCAAGAGAAACAAAAAACCCAACCCAAACAACAACAGGGACTGGAAAAAAGTATGAAGTAGGATCTACCAGAGGCCCCCTCAAACCACCTGCTTGTCTAATGTACTGTTTTAGTTTAACTGGTTTTTTTTAGTTTGATTCAGAGTTTCACAGCATTTGCAGCAATAGGTATAATTAAGGCTGAAGATTAGAGGTGTTCCTTAGAGAATAACACACAGAGTAGAGGAAAGTAGAGATATGGACAGCTATAGATGTAGCATAGTTTAAAAAAGAGCAAACCACATCAGCAGAGCAACCATCAACCACCCACACACATGAACATGCATTGGGAAGTTTTAAAAAGTAAAAAAAAAAAAAAAAAAAGATTCCCATCGGCTATTGCTAAATTACGGTAGACTTGATCCACTTGATTGACCCTTGACACTGATAGAACAGTAGAACTAAGGTAAACAAACACAAAAAGCAGTTTGTAGTATTACAATGTTTTCTTTATTTCCTTGTACGAGCTCCGACTTCATAGATCAAATACAATGACATGTACAGCAAGAATAGGAAATCATAAATATATTTATTACAAGTACCGTACATAATGGAACATGTCAATTGAGTAACACACTATGACTTTTTCACCACAACTATCAAGCACACACCACAAGTTCCAAACTTTCTTTCCGTCTCTCCTCCACTTGCCACGCACACCACAAGCCACATTTGCATGGCATACATATGCCTACACACCAATCTATAGTACAAAACTTTTTTCCCTTCTCGCACAACCTTTCATTTGCCTCAAAGACGCAAATCATTCGTCACAAGGTAAAAATAAATAATGTAATATAACAAAAAACTGGCGAGGAGAAGTGTCGCCTTCGGGCAATTCATGGGCATTTTCTGTGATCGAGCCCTACTGAAAACACATATATTCATTTACCTTGAGTGCAAGGAGCCTGAGGCTGTACACTCACAGAACATAACCAGAGTCTGCTGAGCAAACATTCTGACTTCTCTGCTGACCAATGAATGTGCTACAAAGTCTCCCAACAAGAATAGTTTCAAATTCCCCTTTGTATTATCAGTCATCACGACACAGTAGTCAGTCGTCACGACACAGTAGTCAGTCATGCCACGGGTCCAAACCTGAGAAGTCTTTGCAGTGGAGAAAATGCCACAAACACACACACAACCCCCTCCCCCCCTCGAGGAGACATTCTTAGGTTTTCAGCCCTTCTTTAAAGTAGGTGCTTTTACACCCCCATCAACACAATTCAGGTCATTCAGGAGGCAGGCCTCCAACCCTGCCTACTAGTATCAGGGCTAACCCTGGCAGAGAGGAATATAAACATCCCAGCTAAAAGACCAAGATACCAGCTTTAAAAAATTTCCACTCGGGAATCGAACTCAGGTCTTCTGCATGAGATAACAAAACACCTAACCAACTGCCACACCAGACACTGATCTGGAAATCTCTTGCAGGCGTGAAACCTGACAGCCGAATCAACACTGCTTCTATATACGAATACAAAGCTGATAAAACAACAACAGTGGCCATTACACTGAAATCCCTTTACAATACGCTCAGACATGGACATTTAAATCACATCAAAAGTTCCCTCCATGAAAATACACTGTACAAAAGCAATCCCATTATTATCATCAGAAGATCGCAATTGGTCAGTGGGCACCAGAGTTTTATAAGTACATATATATATAACAAATTGCTTAAAGTCAACTTAGGATACCATTTTTTTACTACCGACATCAAAAGCAGAGATACATTCATCGACAGACAAACTCTCTTCCGCACAAAACGCACCGCATTTAACTTTTCACCAAAACATATAATACAAGTACAGTAAACAAACCGAAAATAGCTGCCAGCCTGTAGCTGGTCTATCTACTGCCCTCTCTGTCTCACCAAAACATGCGGCTTTTCAAAGCAGACAAAAATACTTCAGCACTGCCCGGTGTCCTGAACAGCACAACATCACAGTCATTCCACAAACGTAGTCTTTATCAGTTATTGCAGGTTTCCATATAAAGCTGTTATTCCAGTAAAGACATCATGGGCCATATTACAATGCAATTTTATTCTCCTTTGTCATTTCTCTAACATATATTTTAGGCTCCTCCCCCCCCTCCCCCCCAAATTTCCTCAAAAGTTTAAAACATAACTTGTGCTCTTGTGGAATGACCGTAATGACATGCTATACAACACATGCTTAAGCACAGACACAGTATTTTTTTATTATCAAGACATTGGAACCTCACAAATACACAACAAAATTCAAAGTTTCCACAGACACTTCTTTAAAAAACTCTATATATCATATATCAGAGCATCTTTAAAAAAAAAAAAAAAAGAAAAAGATTTACCATCACTTTTATGGGAAAAGAAGACGCACACAGAGCAAGGATTGTTTAAAAATATTCAAATTCAGTCACAAATCAGAGCGCAAAAACTTGCGTTTGCATTCTGGATAACTACGGCTCAACAAAGTTTGTCAAGAACAGGTCAAGACGAACGGGAAAGAGACCAAGACATGATTTTGAAAATCAAGGCATCACGCGAACATGAAGTTTTTAAAAGTATTTTTACACAAAGACATAGAATGTAGGTGTTTTTACGCCCCCACCAACTACAATTACAAGTCAGATCATTCAGAAAGTCAAGGTAGAAAGCGGACTTCACAACCCTGCCTGTCAGGGCCAGCATAGCCTGAGAAGGACACCAATGCTCTAATAGAAAGATTGAGATTGAGATAATAGATATGTAGAAAATTCTCCCCCACACAGGAATCAAACTCGGGTCTCCATGACAAACCTCAAGCCTAAAAAAAAGACCATGACACATCTTGCACTTCGTCAATGGTAATAAACAGTCAATACTTTTCAAGACTGGACCAATAGTAATCAACAGTATTATCCACAACTGGGACTCTATCAAAATTAACCTATGCCGTTTCAAGTTCACTAATCAATAATATGAATCAAAACAGACAAAAGTTAAAATCCCCACAAATCGAGGCATACTAATTTTCACTCTAATGAAAATTTGTCAGAGCTGGATTTACCAAATGTTTTCTCAACAACAGGTTCGTTCATAGGAGTAAGGTTCATGTGTTACGGAGAGTTTCATGATTAAAATTCTATCACAGGCCAGAAATAATTGTTCTCCAGACCAAATGCAGCCCACGAGCCTCCAGTTTCTCTATAGCTATGCAATAAAGGATCCCCCTACTCCACAAACACATACGACCATATCTCACCCCTTCCTGGCAGTTGCTGTTATCGTGTCCCCATGCCCATGAGGGGGGGGGGGGGGGGGGGAGAGGAGTACAAAAGCATTTTTCCCCCGAAGACAAAACATCACACCCTGACCAAACCCAGACCAGGATCAAACTCACAATCTATTTGATCACGAGTCTGGCAGCCTTCCCACTGAGCCATTAACTGCAGCACATGTACACAAAGTCAAACAACATAGGATAACAATAAGAAGAGTACAGTATCACAATACTCTAAGTACACAGGAACACATACACACACAACAGTTTATGTCACAGTAGCACGCACTGAAATCATTGGTGTGTATCACATAGGCTTCGTTTAGTTTTAGGTACAATTTTACGGCACTTGCAACACAAATAGGTCAAATTCATATAAAGTGCTGAAGATTTGAGGCATTACTCGGGAGTAACATAATAAGAAAATAAGGGGGAGAGACAAGGACGACAGATAATTTGATAAGATAGAAGGAGCAAACCACACCACAGCACCTATCACAGGCAGGATGGTGCACAAAGCAGAAATTCGGAAAAAAAAGATGTATTTTATCTCATCTTATCTATTTTCACAACAACACAGCCACAGTGAACTGAATATGATCTGTTTATGGTTCGGTAATTCCCACACAGGAAGTTGCTGGTAGACACAGTCCAGTAGTTTTTAACTTTAAGTAAGCCAAGCATGGGCAAGAGCATTCTTATTGCGGGCCGGATTAATAAGCAATTCTGAACATGTCGCGGGTCAAAGCAGGAGAAAATTGGATGACATCAGTTGGAATACCCGAGCTCTAAAAAGTGAGACTAAAACTGACATTATGTATAGCATACATATTATTAGGTAGCGTAAACACGGCCTCGCGGCCTTCCGACTGCGTGGTATCGGTGAAATCGGGGTAATTCCAATCGCTGTTTCTTTGCTCTTTCGCTATAAAACAGCAAATGCCGTACACCTTGTAAAAGTTCAGCTTTTCCTCGTTGCAATGGTGTAAGTTGTTTATATGTCCGATTATTAGAAGCTGGAGAATCGTCGAAGAAAGCGAAGCCCCTCGCAGTCGGAATGCGTGGTCGGCCGGTTAAAAAATTGACAGGCGTGCATTCAAATGCTTCGCGGAACGAGCGATGATTAAATACCGTCTTTTCATTGGCGGAGAACTGTAGAGCTTTAAACGGGCTTTCCCGTAGTATGTATT
Source organism: Aplysia californica (assembly GCF_000002075.1). Taxonomy (NCBI): domain Eukaryota; kingdom Metazoa; phylum Mollusca; class Gastropoda; order Aplysiida; family Aplysiidae; genus Aplysia; species Aplysia californica. The sequence goes on along the minus strand of NW_004798014.1, from coordinate 135,988 downwards.
TGGTCATTAAATAAAAAGCTTTTAAAAATGCTGTCAAAATGTTTAAAGATCACTTTTTACACAAAATATGTAAAATACCGGCTTATAAAAAAATTCAGTGAAAAGATCAGTTTATTTCCTATTAGAATAAAGTTATCAACTTGGAATTATTTTACATCAATCCTTCCGCAAGACCAGGAAAGCATGTGACCCCGCACGCGTGGTACACTAGAGTATAAGCCGACTCGCTTGCCGCGGGGCCCGGTGCGGCGCCGGCGGGGTCAACGCTCTGTTTTTGTCGAAATAACGACAGATCATCGTGTTTGAAGTGATAAAATACTGATTTGTAATGATCTCACAGTCTTGAAAAAAATTAGGCTCCATATATTTGTTATAGTGATTGTACTCTGTTAATGTGGAGATGTTTAGTGCACTTGGTACTCTTTTATTGTCTGTCAAACATGGGGTTGCAGCCAGTGACTGACTTTAACAAATTTAATCAAATTTTAAACAACTACCATTTTCTTAAAAATTGACTGAGAGGTTAAAGAATGGTACCGAAATGCTCTGTGGATATAGGCCTTTCAAATGGAACAGATAAATTTGGCATACAGCTACTTTGAAAATTTAGTTTCTGGTACCTAATATTATGTAACCCAAAGACATTTCATGAGACAAAATATTAATATTGGACATATATTTTTTATTGCTTCCAGCTGGGTCATACATTACTGATTTTTATTTCTTTAATCACTTGTAAATTATCGACAGGCTGAAGGGCTAGAACTTTGGAGGTTGAGTAAGACAGACAGACAGAAACAACTGAAAAGGGTAAAGAAGTAGGCGTCCTCCAACCGCCCGCAAACTCCCCAGGTAGACACTCACAACAGAGAAGCGTGAAAAAAGCTAAGACCCCAAAAATTTGAACATGATAGAAGATGTTTCCTGGTGTTCCAAAATTCTTTTTAGTTCAAAAACTAATTCTTTCCAGCAAGTCTCACTCACTACTCAAATCAGTATGAATGAAGAGATATCACAGAGGTATGAAAATCCAGCTCACAGAGTTTTTACATTTGCATGTGACAGTGTGTGTGTGCGAGTGTGTATGTGTGTGACCGGACGGGGGGAGGTGGGGTTGGTATTGAGCGCAAGATGTATACACACAATTATGCCTAGATCACTGGCCGTGGGCAAATTAAATCATTCCCAAACCAATACTTTTCTAGACTAGAGCAACAGCATTAAAAACATCAGACCTCCTGAAAGACATACAAAAACATCGGACAGAAATGTTTTTGAAATTCATAGGAACATTAAGATGTTCACACCTCTAGCTTTGCTCTTATTCAAAACTAGCATCCTGGGACAAAAGGACACAGTTTCCACAAGTACATCTTGTTTGTTTGAGGAAAGAGAAGCACACCGACACACCAATGGTCATTTAGCGTGGAGAAAAAGTAAGACAGACAGACAGAAACAACAAAGGAAAAGTAAAGAAATAGGACCTCCCGGTAGTGCCTTCCAACCCCCCACATGTACATTTCCTAATGGACCACAAAGACAAGCCATAAAATACCTTTACGCTCATCAAGCCATCCCTTCAATTACTTATCTAGACAGTATAAAGATGAGTTTCCCTTAGAATGTATTAGTAAGAATTTTACAACACTTGCAACACAATAAGTTCATATAAGAGCCGAAAATTAGAGGTGTTACATTAAAGTAATAAACATTTTAAAAAAGAAGCAAAGGAAGATAGATGTTTCATAGAAAAGAAGGAGCAAACCACACCAGAGCACCCGCTAACCACCTGCCAATTCCCGTTATAAGCAGATGACAAAGTTCATATTCATTTGAGTAAGAAAGAAGCCCCAAACTCAGTAAAAGCCTATTTAACAACAGGAATATAGACAAAAACAAACATTTTTAAAGAAAAGACAGAAAGAAACAACTAAAGGACAAGTAGGAAGACACTCCCTTCAAACACTCCCAAGGTGACAAAAGACAAGCATCATATAGACACAATAAAGCCTTCCTTCCTCTCTCAAAACACGACTTCTTGCAACCCTCAACAAGTGAGACATCCCCTTGAACAGAACAGACAGCACCCTAGTTTGCGGAGCATCAAACACCCACGTCAGAATCAGAGCAACAACAGGGTTCCTAACTGTCCCATCAAATAACATACAAAACAATCCAGTGCATAGAACAGCAAATGTCTCAAAACATACATTCCCTCACGTACAAAGCAGGTAATGGTGATCATGTGATTTTCAAATTCCAGTAAACTGACGAGCAAGTCGTGATTGCAATGGTCAGAAATATTACATCACAAACGTCTCATAAGAGAAATGAAACAATTACACGTGACAAAATGTATTATTGCACAAACTGAAAATTAAATGGGATAACAAAAAACGAGAAAAAGCTATTTCTTTTTCAGAAGGGACAGAGGCAAATTCTTAAAACACAAACAGATTGAAGAAGACAAAATGAGACAATGATCAGCGGCTCACGAAGCGCTGACAGCGGCCAATGTGGAATGTGATAAGTGTACTAGTTTTGGTACTGAATTCTCGACCCCGCAACTTTCGAAAGCCGTGACAATGAATTATGACGTGTCCCACTTATTTTGGTACACCCATATCTGGTGAGCGTGCAGCCCTTAAAGCGCAGATGTTTCTGAACTTCCAAGATCACGTACGCAGTTCAAAGCATAAGAGGGAGCGGCAAATAAACAAAATCTGGCGTTCCCAAAACAACAATATTTTGGAACAGCATAATCCTGCATTTTTTTCCTCTCTCTTTCTCCCTGTCTCACACACATACATACACAATATGTAACCACATAGTAAAAAAAAAAGCTAAATTTTCACAGCGACGTCCATCTTGGGCTGACCCAAATATATACACAATCTGCCTATCAATAATACTTTTCTGAACGAACGAAGAAAAGTAAATAGAACGTTTCTCTGAATATCCCGCTGAACCACATCACTACAAACCTGTCTGTAATTTACAATGTGACTTTTGATTTTGCCAATAGGTTTTCAAACAGAACAGAAACAGATGACAATCTCTAATATCGTTTACAGAAACAGTTTCTTCCCAAAACAATTAATAATTCTTGCAGACACTGTTTTAATTAGGTGCACAAACTGTTAGATGCAGACCTAACAATAAAGAACAGGCAGGAAAAACATATCACACAGGCCACAAAGTCTGTTTCTTTATGTTGCTGTAATTTTACAAGAAGCTGGATCACACTACCTGCCCACCAGGTTCAAACCACAAACACACTCGTTTGCCAAGACTGACACACTAAATCATGTTTGGCACAATAAAAAAAGCTTGTTTAACGGTTTAACTTTTGCGTCTGCGAAATGAATATGTATAAATGAGGAAGCAAAAGATACAAAAGTAGAAAGAAAGTTTAAAAAAAGAAAGAAGAAAAAAATTTAGAAACGGAAAGTCTTCACCATTTAAACTAAACACATCCAGCCAAAGCCCTCACTTTGAAGACAAGAGAGCAAAAAAATTTGTCCTATACATGATCACATTTACACCGCGCAGTGCTTCGAGGCTCAAGCTTTATTCCGGTTGGTGTCAGTTCTGATGTGAATCCACCCCCTAGGAACAAAATAAAGAAGGAATCTGACGTATCCAGTGCTTCCAACAAAGCAGAAAAGTAAGAATTTGAAATTTAGTGCTTATAGGGGGTCAAAAATGGCATAAGGGAGTAAGGAAAAGATTGCCAACAACCCATAACATCAATTTTTTCGCCGCAAATTTTTTCTGTTTGATTTCTTCATCTACATGATTTTCCCTTGTCACTGTCACTGTAATTTAATTTGTCATCCCACCGTTGACAGAATGCACATCATGGAACATCCTTCTTCATCATACAGTCACTCAGCATGTACACTAATTTTCCTACATTTTTGCATTTGAATGTCACAACTTCATGGCACCATTTCCAAATATTCCTAATTTTAGTTTGAGCAGCAATTTTTTCCGCTGTGGCCTTCATCATGCTCTCATAGTATCCTCATTCTGGCAATTTATCTACACCTTGACGTATTTGAAAAAAAAGTTTCACTCTGTTAGATAAGTTTTCTTCCTAAAATCACAATTCAATTTTTTTGATAGACGAGGATTTTTTAGCCTAAACGGACAAAAAGAATGAGTGAATTAAATAAAGGAGGCAATTGGCACCAAAATTTTGCTGTAATGACAAATCGGATTTTAACTGATTGCACGTGAAGACATATTACGGACAGAATCCACAATGGAAGTACAAAAGGATAATGGCCGAGTGCAGGAAATGCACAATCTAGCAGGTCTATAAGTAATTGCTGAAAATGATCTTTGCTATCGAATTTAAGTAGCCATTCACTATCCCACTTATTATAGATAAAGTTGATAATGATGAGGCGGGCAAGAACTGAACTTTCAGAAAGTATGGATTTCTGTAAGAATAAATGGAAGACTGGAAGCACTGCATATAAGAAGGCCAGCACATCTCACGATACCACAGTAGGATTTCAAAAAGTGAGAATATTCTTCAAGTTTTCTTGCTTTTTGCAGATTAACTATTAACCCTTACAGCAACGGGGATATTTTTAGCCCTCGCCTCCCTTTTGCCTAGATAATGCTAGAGACTTTGACTCCACAAGCCCAGCCAATAGAGTGTGTAAAGCGCATAGAGCTTGCTGTCGAGCGGGGATATGCGCTATACAATTGCAATTTATATTATTCATTGTTATTAATACTGACCGTTTCATTCAATTTTTTGCTGACCTTTTAAAAAAATGCTTGCACTGCCTTCGAAGTATAAGAAAATAACGAAAAGTACATTTTTCAGAGACAACATTCTAGGTAAAAATGTCCAACTGGGTTTGAGGTGTCCAGCGAGGGGAAAAAGCAAACGCGACGCGGCCTGGGGGAAATATATGCGACTGGGACAGTAAGAGTTGAGTAGACAGAAACTAAAGGAAATGAGAGAGCTTGAAAAAAAAAAACAACCTTAACAATTATGCGATAATAATGAAAGATGCACTTGAACTCCGGCACTCCTGAGCCGAGAGGTTCTCATATCACATTGCAGGAAGGAGTTGCACCCCCCCCCCCCCCCCCCCCAGCTAGAGAAACTACTTAAATTTGAGAACACATTAAGCAAAATGGAATTTATTACCCAAAAAAAAACACAAAACAATACAAGACAAATACAAAACGTCACAACATCATAAACAGAAACTCTTTGATCATGAAATCTGGCAGTCGCTCCACATAGACAAAGTCATCCTTTTGAAATATAAATGGCTTTACTTTCACTACAAATGGGCCCATACTTATTCACAACAGCCCACGTTTTAAAAGACAAGGGGGCAGGCGGAAAAAAAAAAAACTATGGTCAGAAAGACGGCAATACAAATTAATATAGTACACTGTGTTAACCGTAACCCTTGCCTGACTAATCTGTTCTCACCCGCCTTTGTTTTTTCTGGCAGCAGGTACAAAACCTTTAGTCAAGTCAGGGTTAAAATAGAATTTCCAGAAATTTTGGGATGATAAAGCACATGCGTTATACCCCCCCCCCCCCCACGTTGCCCTATACAATGAGGTAGCGCCATGTCTAAACCCCCACCGCCAAATTATGTGGGGCTTTTATTCAAAAGCAAATTAAAATCAATAAGCCTTTGGGGACGCTGTCAAAAGTCAACGAATGTAACCTCATCCACCCCCGTCACGACAACAAATTACAAGGAAAAAGAATCCCACTCAAGCATATTCTAAAAACCCACAGGGTGCATTTAAAAATGATTGTAAATCAATATTTTCCACCAACATGGCAGTTTCGATTGTTTATGATGTGAGCAGTTTCAATCAACCCTGCCCATCAGAGTCAGCCACAGTTGTTTGGGACACAGAAACCAAGCAGAAAGAGAACAGATTCTTTTTTTTTTTTATTAGTTTTTTTTTTATTTGAAAAAAAAAAATCCCAAACAAACAAAAAAAACCTCGTTAAAAAATTGTCCTTCTGCAGAAATCAAATTTGCATCTTCGAAAAGCACCACAAAGAGGAGCCTAATCATGACACCACAGTCGCCAGCAGGGTGCGCTATATCATCCCAAAATTCCGGGGCAATAAGAATACTTGATCATCATGTACATGTACACCAGAGATTAAAGCAGGGGCTGCTGGGGAGGGGGTGGGTGGTACATCGCCATGTTGGTGGGCGGGCTCTGGCTGAAGCTCGGGGCCACCGTGGCGCTGTACTGTTGTTGTTGTATTTGAGGAGGGGCCTGTAGCGTGGGGGCGCCGTTGGCCACGGGGGGCTGCTGCTGCTGCATGGGGGGTGGTATCTGGCCAATGGAGCCGTGAGCCGCGTAAGAGGACATGGGAGCTGCACTGGGCTGCCTGGTGAAGTAAACAAAAAGTTATTTTTTTTAAAGTCCCATTACCAGACCCACTGTGATATAAGCTGTCCACAGCAAAATGGTAATGGTAAAGTATAGTAAAGCCTGTAATTTTCTTTCTGATCATTTAAATGTAAATTGGAAACTTTCCACTCAAACTTTACTGCATCGTTTTCATTGCCACAGATCTAATCTGGACAGGCAAGAAAAATTAACAAGGACTTTTAGTTTACATAATTAGAACCTGGCTGAATTTATATTTTTGTATTGTGATACAGTTTGATCATTTTGCACGTATCAAGCTTTTGCTAAAAGGCTGTACACAGAGACAGAGCAAGATGTTGGGAACCTGACCTTGATGGTGCAGGCTGTCCCAAGTATTCACAGCATCAGTTGACAGGGCCACTTCTGGATTAACATACTCACACATGGGAGGCATTGAGATTGCTCTTCCACTAAGAAAAGTATTTGCGTTCGAGAATGAAGCCCCTAAATATTCTTAAAGAAAATGGAAAAACTATTTCTTCCTTGTACATTACTCAAATGCTTCATCTGAAAATTCAAGAGATATCTGCTTCGTATTGATTTTTTTAAAAACACAAAAAACTTATCCCATACAAGGGTGGCAAATGATTTTAAAATCGAAGCACCCCCCCCCCCCCTCAGAATCTGTCTACCCACACATGCACGCACAGTGTGAAAACTTACGGCGGGAAAGACTGCTGACTGGAGGGTGTGGCTTGTGTCTGTGTGTACGACTGTGTGGGCGCGGCACTCATGGCCCCCACCATGGCCGGCTGAGGTTGGCCCAGGGCGCCTGGCACCATGTACTGGGGCTGGCCTCCGTACACCTGCAGGGCGAAAAGGCTCAATTTTAGGAAAAGATCACGTGTCACAGATACAAACACTAACTGTTCACCCTGCTTCAACGATCACTTGCCCAAGGCAATTTCACCTACACAACAGTTGGGTGATTTTTTTTTTAAAGCGTTCCAGCCGATTTCAACTTCGGTGATTCTGGTAACTACAGACAAAAACAAAACTTACCCATATGGCCGACTTTTGTCAAAACCAACCTCAATCATACAGTAAACCTTTTTCTTTTCTAAACTAACCTCAATCATACAGTAAACATTTTGCTTTTCTCAACCAACCTCAATCATACAGTAAACCTTTTGTTTTTCTAAATCAACCTTAATCAAACAGTAAACCTTTCGTTTTTCTAAACCGTAGGCTTTTTTCTGAACCGACATCGATCATACAGTAAACTTTTTTCAAAACCAACTTCAATCCTACAGTTAACTTTTTTCAAAACCAATCTCAGTCGTACAGTTAACTTTTATCTGAACTAACGTCAATCATACAGTTAACTTTTTCTAAACCAATCTCAAACATAGAGTAGACTTCTGTCTGTCAAAACCTAACTCATTCACACACAAAACTTTATATGGTCACAACCAGACTCACCTGTGCGGGCTGTCCCATGGCAGCGTTAGCGGCAGCGGCTCCCGGCGGGGGTCCCTGTGGCATGACAGGCGGCGTGTACATGCCCAGGGCGATGGCGGCGGCCGATGGCTGCTGGGTCTTGAGGCCCGGGTAGCCGTAGGCCGGGGTCTCCCGCATCAGTGAGTGGTACATCTGCAGCGCTTCCATCACTTTCTTGTTCAGCTCCACCAGGTTAGCGTGTTTCCTGGTTTAAAACAAAAAAAAGAAAAGGTCATTGTATGAGTTTAACACCCTTTTCTACACTGTAAGGTTATTGAAGACGCTGGACCTCCGAATTCACTTCTTTGTTCAGTTCCACCAGGTTAGCGTATTTCCTGGTTTTAAAGAAAAAAAAGAAAAGGACGTTTGAGTTTAGCACCCTTTTCTACACTGTTTGGTTATTTAAGAGGCTGGACCTCCCAGTTCAATGTCTGACATTGTTCTGAGATCAGCAGCCCATTCCACACAGTAAGTTTATTTAAATAGCTGGGCCTCCAAATTCAATGTCTATCTCCAAAAGGACCACGCAAAGAGAGCGGCGGAGAGCTGTGAAAACTTTCCAAAAAACAACCCTAGTTCAAAAATATTGTGAGGGGGAATTGAACCAGGGCCATCCTCACCATAGACCAGTAATGTTATACCAACAAGTTTTACACTTGTTTTATGGTACCGATGCAAGGAAATATACACCATTTCCCACTAAGTGAGCTCACAATTACTACTACTTTGTCTATCCATAAAACTAAGACCACAACTTAAAATGTTGAACCCTCCACATCAATACATACAAAAAATCAATGAAGAGGCAAGATGCTACTATCACTCTTAGGCCAGGACCAACCTTAAGTGAAAGGAATATTTCTCCCCAATAGAAAGACCGTAATACTCGTTCAAATCTTTTCTCTCCATGGAACTTGATTTTGTTTGTTTGTTTGAGTAAAGAGAAGCACATCGACGCAATAATGGTCATTCAGTGCCGGAAAAGGGCAAGACAAACAGACAGAAACAACAGAGGGAAAGAAAAGAAGGGCCTACCAGTGGCGCCCTCCAACCTCCCACATGGAACTTTTGACATCTTTTGCAAAACAATGCGAAGAGCATGACCCCAACAACCCCACTCGGTTCGGAGCATCTATTTGACCACTGCAACTATGCAGTAGGCATTGCTCTACTGTCTTTTAATCTTTGCCAAAAGCAGTAGAATATAGTGCATTATAAAGTATGAAATTACATTAGTTTACAAACCTGTCTACTTTTTCAAGCTCAGCGTCTATCAAGGGTCCCATGGCTTTGCATTGTTCTGGGGACAGAAGCAGTATTGCAACTGTAAATAATGATGATGAAATCCAGCATGTGCACGTAGGTAACCAGGGAAACTTTTGCTTGTCAGAGGAAAAAGAAGAAGCACAATGACAACAGTTGTTTAGTCCAGGGAATGAATAAGAAAGATAGACTGGACTCGGGGGGGGGGGGGGGGGGGGGGGGGGGGGGGGGAGGAGTAGAACCTACCAGACAAATAAAGCCCTCAAACCACCTGTATGTGTGTGCATGTGTATGAGAGATGGAGAGAGAAAGAGGAGAGGAGAAAGGTGAGTGGGTGGCGGAGGGGGAGAGAACAGACAGACAGTGAAAAGAGGTAGAGAGAGAGACAGAGATACGAATGAGGAGAGCGAATGAGAGAGAGAGAGAGAGAGAGGGGATAAAGAGAAAGAGTTAATCCAAAAGTGAATAACCACGAGGCAAAGTTTTAAAAAAGTTCTTCCCCCTCCGTTCCCAGCTCACCTTCCAGCACCAGCATTTGTTGACTGTCCGGCTGAGTCTCTCCAGTCGGGTCAGCGTTCTGGATCAGCGCAAGCACCTCGTCAATTTTACTCTCGTCAATTTCCTCTTCACCCGGCGGCAAGGTGACTGTCTTCACCTGAACCTCTTCACTAAACTGGACAGACTTCTTCTCCACTTTCACTGCAAACAATAAGCCAAGTACAGCAAACAGTAAATGAATAAGTCGAGGGAAGTGAACATTCTTTACTCGTTTTCACAACACATCAGGAAAATGTAAGCACTTTCCAATCCAGGTATACGAGGGGTGGGACCACCCAAAAAAAACAACACAAGGTTATACCATTAGCTTTTGTGTACTAGTTGTTTTTCCCTCTATCAATTCCACACAATCCACAGTAGAAAAATTCAGCTACATGTTTGACTGCACCAGATTGTATACACAAGATAAGTCACTTTAGCACAATAATATGTCCTACTTGTGTGGCGGGTGCCGTAAAACTTACTAAAACACAAGAGAAGTGATCCGTTTTAGGTTTTAGTACAGAAGTTTTAGCCCCACACAAGAGGCCACACACTTAGAGTGCAGACAGAACTACCCACCTTCAGGCTCCGGGTCGACAGACAGGTCACTAGTGACGAAATTAGCGGGGAACAAGCCTTCTCCTCTGTGGTTGGAGCCCTTCCACCAGTTTGGATCGCTGCGGGGAGAAAAGGCTTTTTAAAAAAATATCTTTATTATGGAAACCAAACGAACATCAACAGATCACCCACAAGAACGAAAGATTAATCGTTATTTACTTTATTGTTACAATAAAGACGTGACCCGAAGACACATAAATTAGAGGGGTGATATGCAAAGAAAAGAGACAGGGCAAATTTTAAAACATTGTTCGGTAAGTGTTTTACAGCACTCCCAGCTGCATAAGGCCCCGCGTCCACTGCGCTTTTTCGTCACTTGCAGGCCAAGCTCACATGCAAATGAGCTTGTTTTTGTCAGTCATTGACTGCCTTTGCCTGACTACGCGATTTTCCTGCATGCACGCTTTTTCGTCAGTCGTACAGGGGACTATGAAAGCCTCGATTCGACTCATTTTGGAAGGAAATTTGCATCTTTAAGTACATTTCTGCTTCTTCATTGTACTTTACATGATCAATAAAGTTGTATCACATTATAAATATGCTGTACAATAGCAGATTTATGCTGCAAAACAGCAAAAAAAATGAAACTAAAGCACTTGACCTAGAATCTAGATGTAGATCATTATTTCGTTCTCGGGAGAGCTAAAAATAGGCCAGGTTAGACTTAGGGACGTGTCTAGATCTAGATCTACGTTCTCTAATGTTTAGTGCTTCCAATTTTCCGCCAATTTTTAGTTTTCTCCAGACATTATCTGCCGGTCCACTAGATCTAAGCCTAGATTCTAGATCTACATCTCAATATTATATTGTGTCGCTTTGCCTTTCCTGAAACAGTGCTGTATATGAAGCTTAATTTACCCTTTGCTGATGAAAGTTCTGATGGCCGGGTGAACAACGTCTCTGCGTTTGGAGGCATACATTGTTTTGTGAGCGTGGGTACGAATCCCAGCCCCAGCTTTTTTTTTTTTTTTCCCTTCTCATCGTCCGAACTTACCAACAATTTTCCCCATAATTATAATTTGTTGCTTTTTAGTTTTTTTAATGTGGTAAATAAATAAATAAATCGCCTGTGCTGTCTGTCTGTTCTCGTAATCATAACATACTGGGCTAAAAATTAGGGGCGGGCACGAGACGAGCCGAGTCTCGTTTCTCGCGAGTAACTGCCTTCCCGTCACTGCCCGGGCACTGAACTTCTGCTCGGTACCGAGACGTGATACTGCCCGTTGGCTTGACATAACGAGTAACAGTAACGAGAGTGAGAGAGTGAGAGGCGAGAAATGACAACGCAGACAGTGCCACCCATCACCGTGCCGTCCTGTGTGTGAAACTGAAAGGGAGGGGAGAGGGCGGCGAGATGAGGCGAGTGGGGAGTTGATCAGGGCCTAGGCCTAGGTCGTCTCCCTACCTTCTTTCACCGCCTGCGCCAGCGCAACAGGGCTAGCCTAGTTTCTAATCTAAGTTTAGATCCCCGCCACGACGGTCTTCTCGCTTAACGAGCTGCTCGTTCTGTGGGGCGAGAAGAGAAATCTCGGCCACGGCCGGCCTTCTCGCTGAACAAGTGGCTTGAACTGCGGGGCGAGAAGAGAAATTGGTCATGAGACGAGAAGCATTGCCCGAGACACGAGACAGGCAGTATTTCTCGTTCTCGGGACCGGTCTCGGCGAGAAGTAGGTCAGCTTCTCGGTCTTCTCGCTCGGGAAGGAAAAAGCGCTACCCGCCCGTCTCTACTAAAAATAGGTTTAGCTGGTCTGACATTGGTGGACGCGGATCTTTTTGAGTCGTTTCTACACCACGCAAAAACTTCGTACATTAGCTTGGCCTGGAGGTGATCTTATTTTGGTGGACGCGTAGGCTAAGGGGAGCAAATTTTAAAAAAAAAAAGAATTACTTTCACAAAGCGGTACAAAGGTCAGCAGATCAAGCAGGTCAGCAACTAAGTTAATGAAATAATCCACAGAAAAGTCTTGAGGCAATTTAAGAAAGCATGTTAAAATTCACTCGTGACAAAGCACATCAATACACATTTACAAAGAAAGTTAGGTCCTCTTCTCCCTTTCCAAAAAAAAGTTATCACAAAATAACAGTTACATTCAATTTATTGACCGTGTATTCTCACACACTTCGTTGTAGTATATTTTTTTAAAGGGGGGGAAAAAAAGAAAAGAAAAGAAACTCAAACACCAAAAAAATGACGCAACAGACTTTTAGAAAACACAACATCTCGAAAACCTCTTTCAAAACATGACACAGCAGGCCTACAATCCAACACAGTATATCAGAGGCATCCACAACAATTCTCACCCACCTGTCATCTAATACACAAATCAACTCTCCTGCCTTGAAAGTCAGTTCATTGTCTTCAGCTGCTTCAAAGTCATAGAGAGCACGAACCTGTTGATAAAGCAGTTTTGAATTAGCTCAAAGTCATTGCTAAAGGAAATAGTGCAACAACCCAGTCTTAACCATCTTTTAAGTAAAAGTATTTCTATGACCTTTAAAGCATGAAATATCAGAATACCACCGAGTTACAATCAGAATACGGAGTATGTAGCTAGCTTTTAACACTATTACTGTTTATACAGTTATTCCTGTTTATGACTGCAAGCATACTGCTGAATTATTATGGTTATGTGCACAGACCTGTATGGAGGAGAGTATGTGTGAGAGGGTGTGTGTACATGGGTGTGCGCATGCGTGTGTATTTACTTATGTATGTATGTGTTTGTACATGATAAAACACCAAACCAATAGGCCAGGACCTGGACAATAAAAATGTATCTTATCTTATCTATCTAAAGAGACGAACCTCCCCCACCCCCCACAAAATTAAATTTTAAAAATTAAAAAATTCTGAAACACAACATTGCATAACAGACTCTTAAAAACCCATCTGCATCTAGCATGGCGCTAAAATCATACAAAAAACAAAGATAATTAAAGCTGGAGCAGACGATCAATTTGAGGAGACCCCCCCCCCCCCCCCCCCCCCACTGCACACAACTCCCAATACAACCAAGCTCCTATTTCAGCGACAACCCCTCCTGACCTTTCTTATTTCCTTCTGCATGGGTTTGGCCGAGGCCTGCGAGGACATCCCTGTGTTGTACGACGGGTATAGACTGCTGCTCCCCCCACCCCCCGACGAACTCTTGCTGGACGTCTTGCTCTCCGAGTCTTGCAGCGATAACGCAATTGCTGTCGAGAAAGATACATTTCTTTTTAAAAACCTTACTTTTCTTTGTACTTTGTGGCTGGCTTTCTGTATGCATGTGTCCATGTGTGTGACGGAGAGAGAGAGAGAGAAAACGAGAGAGCGGAGAGAGAGGGGGGGCGAGAGAGAGAGAGAAAGAGAGAGAGAGAGAGAGAGAGAGAAAGAAAGAGAGAGAGAGAGAGAGACAGAGAGAGAAAGAGAGAGAGAGAGAGAGAGAGAGAGAGAGAGAGAATAATTACATTACACATGATTCTCAATCACCACAAGAGATATAACCACCTTACAAAGAGGAGAAAGCAAAATTTATTTACCATTGCAACTTGTTTTTATTATTCTATTTGTTGACTATATTTTGTTACCAAAGTTGTATAGAAACATTACCTTTAGCTAAGTCGTCTTCTTCCTTCCGAGCTTGTGTAGAGGAAGATGAGCTGGAAGCTGGTTTCTGTGAGGCAACGGAAATAATATTAAAAATAAATCTCAAGGTCTTGTTCACATCTCTGTCTAACTGTTTCCAGGTTCAAGTTTTAAAGTTTACAATACATGGAAAGGTCATTTCAAATGAAAGCATTGGTGCCAGCAGGGAGAAAAAAGAAAAAAGAAGGATTTTTCTTTAGTAGTAGTAAGGGTTTTACGGCACTTGCAACACAATAAGGTCATATAAGTGCCGAAGATTAGAGGTGTTACAGAAAAGTAACACATAAAAAAAAGGAGGAAAGATAAGGACGATAGATGTTGGATAAAAAAAGGAGGAGCCGTGTTTATCAGTTAGTGCCCCACTCCTTGCCACAACAGGCTTCCATCTTCCCCAGTCTCTGATTTGATGTATTATTTCGGGAAGTCGTAGACCCCGTAGACCAATGTCGGACATAACGTTTTCAATGTATGACGTAGGAGGTCTATCTGTAGACTAAACAAAGAGGACATAAAAGGAATATGCCCGTTTGATTTGGCTTGACAAGATTTTTAGGTATTAGCAGTTTTTTAAAGCCATATAAGTGCCAAAGATTACAAGAGATTACAATTTACAAGAGTACAAACATTTTAAAAAAGGAGGGTAGCAAAGGAAGACAGAAAATACTGACAGAATAGGCAAACCAAACCAGACAGAGCACCCACCAACAGTCTGCATGTCTAATTGTGAGCCAAAACTAGTCTTTAACTAAAAATTGGTACAGAAACACCTTTCATAACACAACAACCAAGACCCAAGCTTGCTAGCGATTTTAACCCTTAGAGTGCTGATCGCGACCACCGGTCGTGACGGCCCGAACTTCCGTTAAGTGCTGATCACGACCGCCGGTCGCGATAGACATTGGCATAGTATAACGTGATATACATACGAAAAGAACGAAGTACTAATTTTTATACTGCTGGCTGGTAGGCTACACAGAATTGATTTCCGACAAACGTGACAATAATGTCACATCAGATTTAGATGAAGATGTTCCGTGTATTTTCCTTGATTCGGAAGATGATTTCGGGGGTTTTGATGCTAGAGCTAACACTTTGTGGAATATAACGTAGGCCTACGAAGCATCTAGACTCTGGTCTAGATCTAGACAACTAATGAACCGGCAGTTTTTATTCAGTCATTTCCAACACAATTACTACAACAATAACTTCACAAAATACTTTTTGCTTCACATATTCATAAAGAACTTTCAATATTCTACAACTTTTATTCTTACTTTCATTAGAAATTTTGACAAATAAAAAAGTTATTAGCCAAAAAAAAAGCCTATGTGCTAATCTGGCGTTTTTCCAAAATAAATTCAGCACAGAGGGAAAATATAAGGGGAAAGAAGTCTGCGCTGTAAACCAACAGAGACAACCAACACCTGTTACAAACACATTCATGTGAGAATGAAGTAAATGGAAATCGATCAATACTGTGCTGTGGTTTCAATCAGATATCAAATTATGAAGAACAAAGAAACAGATTACTACCTGATATTAAGGGAAAGAAATTCACTCACAGTTAAGCTATCTAACTATAAACCATGACAGCAACAGCACAAAACTTGTGTTTCCTGACACACAACAGTTTCTCAAAAACATTGCTTGTCGTCGCTCACATACTAACTGTTATGGTGCAACATTTACATATACTGAAGCTTACTACACTCCATACAGAATTCTAGACGTAAAATTTTTTGGACATAAAAAAAGTTAAGAATAAAAACAAACTCACCACTTCTGAATCCACAAAATCAAAACCTTCTTTTTTCAAACTGTCATAAAAGGATGGAATTAAGCTGAGGAATAAAAAAAAGAAAGAATAATAATAATAATAAATATTATAACAACAAAGACTCAAAGGTGATTTCTCCATATTGTTTTATAATGAGGCAGTGGTAATGTTCACAAACACAAGAGCAAGTAACTGTGTAAAGTATATAAATTGCTTCCTACAACAGCAAACCATCATTCATATAGCTGCAAAGAGATTATCTCACAAAATAAAGATATGATTCTGATTTCTCACTTGCCACTTGAAGACAACATTAGGAAAATAGACATATCAAGGCAATTACTTCACCAACAAAAACAGCAGCTACCCAGCAGACTCTTAACTATTGTCCTGCGTCTGAGCCGAGATGCGAATCTTATCAGCAACCGAATACATCGGACGTGCCGGGAAGGCCGCCGGGGTCACTCATTGTGTACCGGTGGTGTACAGCGCACGCGCGCCGGGAAACGCGTGTTTTCGCCATGAATACCGTGGAGTGTGTTAATCGATGAAAAAAATAACGCTCTATCTTTCATAGCTTTCTATTTATAAAGTGTTACAAACACATGAATAACCCCCTCTCACAAGCTGATAAGACATTACGAGTAGCTATGCCCATTTGAATAACCTTTCTGAACGCTCTTGTTGTTATGAATGACCTGAGGTTCGAAAGGGGATAAAATAGGTCAATTTCCGAATGTTTTACACTCAAATTGTTCTTTGTACCTGCACAATGGTATAGACCTGCATGTGAGCCTCAACCAGATTGTCTGAAAATTTTGCGCAACCCCCCCCCCCCCCAAAAAAAAATTTAGAGCTTTTAAATTGTGGGTGTCATAAAAGGAAGGATTTCCTAGTAACGAGCGACCACCCGAACAAACACAATAAAGAAAAGACCTAACCCTAACCCAAACCCTATCGGCCTACCCCTAGGCCTAACCCAAAAAAGAACCTGCAACGGCCCTCATGTAAAAAGGCCAGCACAAGTCAAAAAAAAAAAAGAAAGAAATAAGCACACTCCAAAAGAAACAAGGAGCATTTGTAATAATAAAAATAATATGGCCTACATATAAAGAGTTTGATACAATTCAATAGAATTGGATAAAGATCTATGAATCCTCCATATAGATCTCAGTGATCTAAATAAATCTAGATCTAGATCTAGTAGAACAAGTGAATAGGAATAGATCTAGAATCTAGACCTTGAACGAGAAATCCGCATCCGATTCCGAAGAGAGGGACTCAGTTGAGTCTAGGGGTCTAGATCTAGATCTAGATTAGATCTTTATTCTAAATAAATAATTCACGCACCAGATAAAATGCGTTTTACCAACATTAATATTACAGCACAACCTATAATATGGTTTGACACAATAGAATTGGAATATGAATCCTCCATTGAGGTCTATAAATAATGATCTATATAAATCCCGATGTAGATCTAGATCTAGAGTAGAACAAGTGAGTCGGACTTGAAAGAATCCACATGATCTGAACAATCAGTAAACAAACGAAATTCAAAATGGCCGCTCGAGCAAGAAACTGAAAGTAGATCATTTAAGTAGTCGTACTTGTTCGTATTCGTACTTCTACTCAGGTTCCGACAATTATGTCGGAAACGCCGACGTCGGCAGTCGGCGGTGCGCGCGTCGGCGGTCGACACGAAAACGAAAGTGGCGACAAAGCCAACGGGAGAAAAAGGGGTCGCTGGCACACGTCCAGGCCTCGCACTTTGAACATTGACTAACACAGGTGGGCCTAGCGATAGCATCGGCCGGTTCGCGGGTCGGGGTCGCGATTGTCGGATTTCAGACGATTGTCGGCAAACATGCAGGTCTAAATGGTATTCAAAACTATCAAACAAGCTTATTTTTTATCAGGTAGTATCATTTCATACAAAATCAAGCTCATTTGAAAGATTTTGTAGAGAAAAATGGAAGTCTTGTTTCCTGACTATCCTTTCGAGCTCCTCATGTCGAAGAGGGTCAATTTCTTCTATAATTTCATTGGACGAACATCTAGAGCTACCAACTTGGCGTGTTTTGAATGAGACGTATGCCTCGATTACCAACCAACGCAGGCGGTTCTAGAAGAAGGCCACAAACGCACACAAACTCAAGCAGACTGATGCACACACACTTGGCCTGCGCGAATGGGGTCCGACCCGGGACCTGAATTCACGTAAAATGATGCGCGCTGTGCGTGCACTGAGCCAGGGGCTACACTGATTCGGGACCAGAACGTAGGCAAGGTGCCAAAATAGGCTTATCGGGCGGCATAAATCCGGCTCCGGCAGGATGAGGGTTAATTACTTTTAAAAAAATTCAATTATCCTAAAACAGCATGCACCACCTCCCACCCGACAAAAAAAATTAATTTTTTTAAAATTTAAAAACACAAAAATGCACAAATGAGACTCCAGATGCAATAAAAATACAACTTCAATCATATTTTTTTCCTTAGAACCTGAATAAAATGAGCTGTTTCACGGTGATGACTTGTGATGACTTACTTAAGCGCTGCATCATCCTTGAACTCTTTCATCTCCGCCCACTGTTTGATTATTAATCCTAATCTCTGAGCCACTTTGGGATGAGCCTGAAAATCAAATGAACACTCAGTCAATAACTGTTTTAACACCTCGAGGAGTTTCAACACCAGGGTTTTAGACGCCACTGAAATGATCAGACCATGAAATATCAGGAGGCAATAAAAACTAAAAAGACAGCAACTTGCAATAAAAATAAGTCATATAAGTGCCAAATACTAAAGAGTAACATACAGAGAAAAGATGGATAGATGGCGACGATATATTTTTGATAGGAAAAAGGAGCAATCCACACCACAAATACCCGCCAACTATCCACCAACACGTTCTTAAGAAAGGAAACACCACTTACTGCTAAAGTGCAACATTTTCTGGTTCAATTTTAGATTCAGTTTTACGGCACTTGCAACACAATTAGGTCACATAAGTGCCAAAGAATAGGGGTATTATATTATAAGAGAGAAACAAACACAAAAAAAGAAGGAAGACAGACAAGGAAAATAGATGTTTGAAAGGAAAAAAGAAGCAAACCAAACCAGAGCACCCGCCCACCACAGCACAAAAACCTCTTTAAATTATTTCCCATTCATACATGCAAATCAAAAGTCAAAATTTAATACAAAACAACAGATTGTACATTGTGAGAAGGCCAACTTCTGACCTGACTGACTGAAAAAAAAAGAAAAGACACTCACCTTCTGTGATATCAAAGTCCGACATTCAGACACAAAGTCTCTGGAGCAGATCTCTAAGTGGAACAGACGGCCACAGTTGTTAACACACGCATCAAGCAACTGAAAGGGAGGAAAATAAAAAAACAAATTACAAGACGAAATGTGGATCATCTTTTAAAATATTACTTTTTAATAGAACATTCATGAAATAAGACAAGTATGCACATATTGCAAATTTTTCCCTTGGGCTACAGAGAAACCCATCACGATTATGATACAGCATAATCAGTTCTGTACACATAAAGATAGAAACAGGAACTGCACCAGCTCTATCAAAACACATACCTCCAATTACAAGCAACAGCAAAATCTACCAAAGTCAGAGAAATATTCATCTAATCAACTCACCGTCAGAGCCTGCATTGAAACAAAAGGGACTTTGTGGTTCAGTCGTTTTACAATGGACTTCAGACAGTCCTTGGCCCTGTGAAGAAGCAAATTGGAAATAATAATAAACCAACTCACACTCACCATGAAAGTAGCAATTTATTGAAACTAGACATTCTTTATCTATCCGGTCTAACCCCAACAAATAGTAAAATATCTGATTACACTTACAAGAAATATACTAGGATTTCAAAGGAATCAGAATTTAGACTACCCCTTAGCTCACTTGCACCACTTCCTATGTATTTATAGGATGAGCTGCACCCGAAAGCCAGATCCCAGGTGTCTGCAGGATGGGCCTAATCGATCAACATTTCCGGTGTTTTTACCGTAAAAGCTACTAGAGGCAACAGGCCAACTGTTGAATCACTTGCTTTATTTCAGTTAAAGTTTGGTGGGAGTTTTAAGAGATATGTTGCACAATCTGTGAAATACTTCTATTGGGACTTCACACAAACTCAAAATGCATCAGAGATAATAAACTGCTTGTTTGTTATTTCAGTGTTACTAAGAAAATGTCCTATAATACATGGAAAAAACCCCCCCAAAAAACAACAATCTCTTATTGTTGTTTATTTATAACAGGAGAGTAATTTTCTATTTGGTAAATTTAACGTTGAAAAAATGGTGGTAAGACACACCCCACCCCCACCCCCCCACACGACATTGTCAGTTTTCAAAATACTAATAAAATAAAAACTATATTTTGTCAAATTAGATGCAAGAGCATTTCTTTCTTTCATATTTTGTAATTTTCAATGATAATGGCTTTCCCTGACTTTTCAATATATATACCTCAAAACTGCCAGATTGCAATGGTAGTTGGGTTTAACTCACTGAAGACGCAAGGTTTTAGTCATTCTGTACTCTGCATGCACAAATCTTTAGTAATCATGAAAAATTCCAGCGCAACATTATTAGTAAGCTAACTGCACATATTATCTTAACTCACTTGAATACGGGGCATTTTCAGAAACATATTATGCTGGAGTGGAGGCATTTTATGAGGTTTGTTAAAAGGTCCCAATAATTTAACTACAAACACGGTATACATCGAATTTACACAACAGTAACACCAGAAATAGTACATTCCAATGCACACAAAAAACAAACCCAAAAACAAAAACCTGTTCATAGGTTTTGCTCGATGACCTTTCAAAAATGTAGAAAACTTTCACACATGCAGAAGTATTTTTAAGAGTACTTCAAACAGGTGTAAATATGGGGGGGGGGGGGGGGGGGGAGCTTAATTTGAGTGTAATTGAAAGTACATATTCTACAAAAAGTTTTCTGAAGTTGAAACATTATTTTTAAGTTGAATTTTAAAAAGCAGGTTTCTGTGCAAGAGGAAATGTCACAAATTGGACTGATGATTGAAACTCTCTACCCTTTAAATGTTTTGTTTACCACGCTGACTTGCACGAGTTCTATTAAGATACAAATTGCCACCCAAACCTACTCAAGTTCCAGCGCTTGTACAATTAGGCCTTTAATATCCACATTAAAATCATTGCTAACATCATTCTAAATATCTCAAATAGAGCATCAGGTTAATCTGAACTTCATAAGGAATGTTGACATCGTGACTATATGATATTTCCTGCAGCATTTCCCGCAACTTATGTGGTAAATTGGAAGCACTTTTGCGTTATTAGCATAGATCCCGAGAGGGGGGTGGGATTAGACAGAGGCGCTTGGTCAGGCTTTCTGCAACAAGAGCAAGAAAAGACTCAGTGAGTAAAAACAAATGACATATATACAAAAATAAAAGGAACATTATTTACCCATTTGGTTGTCTTGAGACTTTTTCACAGATATCTAGTATGAGGCTCCAGTCCTCCGCTGTGTTCATCTCATTTGTCACCTTTTCTGAAAGCAAAATGTAAAATACTTGAGTAAATACAATGGCCTTTAAATGAAATCTGAACAACGTCAGACATGAAGAACTTATAAGGATAATCAAGAAACTAGACTTCAATTTCATAATTGCAAACAGCTTCTAAAATTAGCTTACACAAAATGTTATTTCCTGATGTATAGATGTATTTGATGGTTTTGAAAACTTTTGTAGGTATTTCTTTCACTACCGTCTCATGTTCAGGTTGTAAAGCCTTTTTCTTTACATCACACAACACAAATTGCAACACAAATGCAAGTTATCAAGGCCCCCGTTTAGTATTCAAGTATCCTTCCCCCCTTTCGGGTTCACATAAGCGCGGCCTCGTTCGTAGTGCCCAGAGGCAACCGATGGCTGATGACGTCACTCCGTGGAATTTTCCCAGCCGCCGGTCGTTCACCCAGCACGCGCAAATGGCAATGCCGCTTTTCCCTTAGTTACTCCCACATTTTTAAAGATTACGCCAAAACCGCTAAACACAGAAGCATGAAATTTTAAGGGAATAAAGAAAAATGGTGTACAACGTATCAGTCAGTTTGACAAATCACAGCTCCGAAAAACCTTCAAAGGGCACCACATCAAACACTTTCGCAAACGTTTTCAACTGCTTCTTGGATGGGTACAAAGTTGTCAAACTGCATACTACGAGATTGACCTCTTTTCTGACTGGCTGCCAAATTTCATTCATATCCATTCACGAAAAGCGGCGTCAGAGCGAGTTGAAGACAACAACCTTTGCGTTAGTTCGTCCCACGAAACATCCCCGCGGCGAGGGCCAAAAATCGGCAGAAAAAAACGCGCTCGGTGGGCATTGCTAAACAAAGATAGAGCATAATTTTCATTGCTGTTTAACACTACTCCATAGGAGGCCAACAGTAATCACAGCGAAGAAACACATCCCTGACCTCCCACAGCACATGTGCTGACTACTGAACAGAGTAACCTGGGTGCCCTACTGGCCCTTCAAAGAAGTGGGTCATCAGAAGAGTTGCTTCCGTTGAAGCCCGTAGGGTGTGAGTTAAAATTCAGCAGGCCATATTTGACTAGGGCTACGGGCACTACTTAAAATGGAAGAGGTTATTCTCACCCCGGGTGAGAATAACCCATGACTCGCTGTTCTCACACCCTCGTTTTATTGAAAATTACACTAGAGGGATTAGGGCTGAGGTTAGCGGGCATGCCCGGGGGGTCTCAGGGCTGATGCTCCACAGCATCATGTTCGTCACTGTTCGTGTCCGAATAGTCAGTCAGGGTTCTCGGTTGGGAGCCAAATCCCAGAAATTTGGCTTTTGGATCGTGTCTGGCCCTGAGAATTTCATTTGGTTCTCTTTCTCTTTTTTGGCTCCAAACTCCAAATGTTTAAGAAGAAAGGAAAAGAAGAGGCATGAAAATCAGAAAAATAAAGAATAAGAAAAAAATGAAAGTGAAGAAAAGAGCTTGTATCGCTTAATTATTTTCTAGTTATCACGATTTAACGCCCTCGCCCATTTGGTCTGAATAATTATAATAATTAACAACCCTTCTACCGTTGTGCAAGAGCATTTATTGTCTCGTGCTTGTGTCCCGCTACGTTTGTACATGCTCTCTGTTCCTTGAACCATAATTTATTGTGTGCAGGCAAAGAGTGAGAGGCTTGCCATCGTTAAAGTAAACAATGAATGGTCCAACTGGCAGTCAGCCGCAGTCGGTCCCACATCCCACTCAGTAGCGTTGGTAGTGAGCCTTTTTTTTACTGGAGAGGCGAAAAATGTTTCACATTATTATTCGTTCCCAACCACATGCGGTAAGCCACCAAGGGCCTAGTTGATTTTATCGGCCTGCGAGGGGTCAGGGAGGAGTCATCGCCTCATGTCCACATTGGGGTGGGGGCTGATGAGAATAGCGAGTCATGAGTTGTTCTCACCCGGGGTGAGAATAGCGAGACATGGGTTATTCTCACGGTGAGAATAATGATCGCCATTTTAAAATTTCAATTTTGGCAAAATTTGGCTTTTTGATTTTGATGGTCCCACTCACCATGTCCAAGTCATTAAAAAAAGTTATTGAGATGATAGTCACCTACCCCATCATCTATGGCTTTCCATTTAACCCTAGTTTGAATTTCTTAATAGGCTGGCTTTATATCTCCGAACGTTCGGGAAAATAAACTCGAACACCGTTTCTCTGAACGGTTTCCGTTCTCGAGATTTGTTGATAATAAGAGAATGGAGTGGCCCGTGTGTGAGTGAACATGTGTGTGTGTGTGAGAGTGTATGTGTGTGTGTGTATGAGAGAGTGTGTGTGTGTGTGAGAGTGTGTAGCAATGCCAATCGGGCTTTCCCGCGCGGCGAAAATTTGGTCCCCGTTTGCGGGCTATTTTGCGGACCCGGCCGAAGCGTAGGTGACTAACTTTGTCAACCTCGGTCTGCTCTATTTCTGAACCAATCCGAATGAAACTCGGCAACCAATCAGAAAATAGGGCAAACTAATGATATGTGGACGTTGAAGTTTGTACACATAAATTAACCTATACTTTTGATGTCGGGAACACTTTCGTATCGTGTACACCGAAAACTATAAGGAGTTTGAATTTCAACGCCGAGATGGTAATAGATCTATCTATCCTCTATAGTGTGCTCAAATTTGAACGTTCTGTGTCGAGTAGTTGTTTAGACCCGATTATAAAAACACGACTACCCCCCTATTCAAAGCGGCTTCGCACGGAGACCGGCCATTTTCCCCTCACTCTCGTGGCAAATGTATGTGACCTAAAATCTCCGCATGACTGTTCCGGGCTGGTTCATTGGTCACTTGAAATAGGGCAATGGCGCACGCGCGCATCCGGTTGTTTTTCTCTCTATTCCCCTGTAACATCGCTATGGGGGTATTCCGAGGCGAGGTTATCTCGTCTCGGGGTGTTCGCGTCTCAGCGGGGAAAAATAATTTTTAATTGTACGGCATGCTAGATTGAATTAACTTATCTTTTACGGTTGGCATGGTCTAAAGTCATCATAAAAAGCTTTGCCGACATATATTTTTAAAGATCCCATGGTGTGATACGATGATGCTATAAATAAAATGGACTCATCCCGACACCCCTTTTTCGCAAAATCGTAATAAAAGAATTAAAAAGGGGCTAAAGTGAAAATTTAAATTCACTGGCATTGCTAGAGTGTGTGTGTGTGTGTGAGAGTGTGTGTGTGTGTGTGTGTGTGTGTGTGTGTGTGTGTATGTGTGGGTGTGTGTGGGAGGTTTGAACGGGTGGGGCGGCGTCGAGGGATTTTTTTCCCTTTTTTCTTTACCTGAAGGATTTTAGTTTTTGGTGGGTGACTAGATATCTAAATGCAAAATAGGTTACTGCCAAGGTCGAGCAGTCTTGTTTTCTCGCAGTACCTTTTGAAGGTACTTTCAAATGATTTATAGTCCGGGAACGTTGCCCAACCACAACTGAAGTGTATCTGAATTGTCAGACATTTAAAAATCTCTAGATCTAGCTCCAGAAATTGAATTTGATGCAAAAAATGCTTCTTCCCAGACCTCGCAGAATGAAAGAATGACGCCTAAATCTCGCAAATAACCCTAAAAATCTTGAGATTCGAAACCGTTTTCTGAGAAATAGATCTAGAATTTAGATCTAGATCTAGATTTCAACTTTATTTTCCGGCCACCTCTATTCTCACCCGGGGTGAGAATAGTGCAGGCGAGTCTTTTGGCTATTCTCACCCGGTGCGCGTTCACGATCTAGGCCAACAAATTTTGCGTTCACCCTAAACCACAGAATTCTACACTGTGATAACATAAAAATTGTAGAATTCTGTGCTGTGAACAAACGTTCCATTACAATTGTACTTGTAGCCTACCATACTAAAAGCGTGCAATTTTGATTGTGGGCAATGGAGAGAGAGAGTGAGAGAGAGAAAGAGAGAGAACAAAACAAAATGGCGACCCGCGTAGTTCGGCTCGATTCGAAAAGTTAAATAGCCGTAGCATCTTGTGTTTTAACATAATTTTTTAACTTTGTTTTGGTCAATTAGATCGTCCACACCAATAGACAGTGTATTCAGAAAGAGACAGAGAGAGAGAAGAGGGGAGGAGTAGATCTTGCGAGAACTTCCGGGCGGGTGAGAATAGCCACTTTCTTATTTTCCTGAACATTCGGAAAAATAGTCACTTCGTACTAAATATCTACACTTTAAGCCTAAAACTAATCTAGGCCTACTGAAATAACTGAACAAACCTAAAAGCATAAAAGTTCCAGTTTTAGTCTAATATAAAAGTAAGAGAGATTAACTTGTGGCAGTGACAACTTTTGTGACATTTTGTCTGTCAGTCTGAGTCTGGAGATCTCTAGTCTCTAGGCTCTAGGCCTACCAGTTAAACGACTTGGATCATTCTAGATCTAGATTTAGAAATAAACATTCACTAACAAATCTTTCCCCAAACAGTAAACTAAATTTGTCTAGCTCAAACCTTAGGACACACTTTTTTAATTATAATATAATTGCAATACTACCGATCAATTAACCAGTGAGAAAGCAGGTCTTGTGATTGTGAGACTGACAGGATAATATAAACAGTAGTAAGGGTGCAATAATATCAAGAGGTAAAAGTTAAATTGGAGACCTCTACAATACATACAGAACAAAAACATTTCCACATTAGCTTGAAAAACAAAAACTACTCTATATACATACCGACATCAGCGTCGAAAGGTGTTGCGCTGTTGAAAAACGGCATTGTCTTTCTCGTCTTTGACCAGGAAAACAAATCTTTATCAAGAAGGATTACATTACAACATTGTGCTTTTAATGCGCATGCGTAGTGACGTCAAGACCGGATGTTTACCTCTTAATTGTATAAATAATATCAGAGAGTATTTAAGAGTCTCTGATAATATTAGACAGATCAAGGAAATTGCACTTATAAAATTGAGTATATATGACAAAAGAGTTGCCTGATTGAAAAAGCATTATTGCCATTGTATATGTTTAGTATTTTCGGGTTGTCTATTTCCTAACTGAAAGTTGCCGTTTTGTATCAAGTATTTTCATTTTCATTGAAAGTCTAGCATCTTATCCACCTTTCAGCCTCACAGCTCTTCTACGAAAGGAAAAACCATTCTCTTACAGCTTTCGCTTTTATAAAATCTAGATCTAGGCCTACGGATCAAAACATACATGGACGATTAGCTCAACAGTGAGACAGAGGTAAAATGAGTACATAATATAATGGTCGATTCTGTTATTTTTCTTTAAATAGTGAGTGTTATGTGACATGCAATCATGCCAGTTTTATTGGCTAAGCTTTCAAATGATATCAATTTTAGCATGTTGTAGATCTAGATCTAGAATCTAGATCTAGATATCTAGTGAGAACCAATCATGCCGCGTTCCAAATATAGCAGTGGTTACAGATTCAGGCCACACGCTGTGACGAGATCTCCTATCAATACTATCATCACTGTCATTGCCACACCAATCACACTGATAACACTGTGAGTGATAGTGACATGCTTGACAAAGAAAGTTTGTCTTAAACAAAGGAAACGGAAGGGGTGCTCATTTTGATATGTGATCATGTGAGATCGTCAGGCTATAATATTAGTTTTGATCAGATCATCATGTCACAATTATGATGACAGTATTGACAGTGACAGTTGAATAACTGTGTCTTTTTGAAGTAGAATCTATAGTTTTTAGTGTTGACTAAAGTCAAAGTAAGATTTACTGGCTTCTTACCTGAGGCCTGAGATAGAATTGCTGTCTATTTCTCAATCCAGGCTCAAGGATTTGTAAAATTCTGGTTTTTATTTACGAATTTAACACTGAGTGACTTCAGCAACATCGTCTTCAAGTAAAGATGTCACAGTCTCTGGTATTGTTGTCATCATGTATCATGTTGTTCTTCGTGTCAACTGTCATGTCATCGTATGAAGTTTGGCCCCAGCCCCACAGAAAGTATAATGGTCGCCCACCTACTGGAGCACCCTATTGCCAAGCTGGCGTGATTCCTTTTTGCCCCACCGGCCTCCGTCCAAACTACATGCCCACTGTGAAGCCTGATGATGAGTTGATTGTTTATGCCATGAAGGCCCCTGTTTGGGAGTTCAAATTTGGTTCTCTGCTGGAGAAGTTTCATATCATGCATGATGCTATCGGTTTTCACCATGTGCAGTCTGGTCTCAACCTGACCATGGAGTGGTATGAGTTGTTCCAGCTGTTTAACTGCACGTTCCCCCACGAGCCAAAGGCAGGTACTCTACGTTGGTGCAATCAGGGTGCAACATGTATTTACATGGGCATTGATGCCAAGCATTGGAAAGAGAATGGTACCCTTGCCCAAGTTGCTGAAATCAGTGGTGATGTCTTTAACAAGTTTGCTAACTGGACTGAGACTGATAACAGCACATATCCTTTTTACGAGACGTGGACTGTCAGAGAAAAAGCAGGAAACAATACTGTTTGGTTCAACCCTTTTGACTGTGCATCATGGGTTCTACGTGCATTTGAAAAGATGCACGAGTTCGGCGCTGAGTTCAACCAATTTGTTCATCTAAACTATACAAAAATCAGCCTGATCAGTGGAGAACCACAGTATGTCGGCAATTCCTCAACCATTTACGAGGATCCTGACACTCTCAAAAAGCTGATTCAATTCTACTCAAACTTTCAGCACTATGACAACTACTTCACAATGCTAGAGAACTTACTCTTGTTCATTATGAAATTCGTGGTAGACGACACGTTTTACTTGTTCTACAATGATCAGTACTGGAAGCTGCCCCTTAAGTCCCCCTATATTGAGCTGACCTATGATGAAGTTCCATTGCCCTCATGAGGAAACTTATGCTAATCCGCTATTATCATTGTAGCTTGGAAGTGATTTTTTTATCTTTGATTTGTATTCCAAATTCTTGTTGATTTGATTTTTACTATTTGTTGCCAAAGCTTTTTAACCATATATATATGCATGATTTGCACTCTTTACTTGTGATTATGATAAAAAGATACTTTGTTTAATAACAACTCTAGAACGCTGGACTTTTGTCTGATCACAAAAACAGAAGAAACTCCTCTGTATCTTACACTTAATTATAGTGTTGAAGTTAAAGTCTTTTTCTTGGTGCTTTCACTTCCTCAGCATATGAGTAGGTCTATATTGATCACCCTGTTGCACTTCTAAAGGCGAATCTTGTGTTTTTGATCCTGCACCTTTTTCCTGCAAAATTTTTATACCCTGTTATTCTATTACTGGCGTTTGAAGAGGGGTGGAAAACACCAATGTGTTGAATGTGATAAGCATTGATTTAAACAAAAAATAGCTGGTTGCTGTTTATAGTTGAAACTCATGAAACAGCACATTCATATTGCTTGCTCACTCTGTGATTCAACGACTATAACAATCAAGCTGTCAAAAATTTAGCTTTTTCTATTGTTTGTTTTAAAAAATTGTATACGATAACTGGAATTATGTGCTCTTTGGGCATATGAAGTTATATACATTGGTATAACTACTGAAAGTTTGTTTATTTATCTTGCCTTTGATGGAGAAAAAAATGCCCATCTATCTTAAATAGAAGTTGAATGCAAATTTACTTTTAACGTGATTTTGATCAAAATATTTATAAATCCACACTCCTAGGAATGTGTTTTTAAATGGACAATAAATGCGTCAAGCCAAAAGCAAAAAAAATAAAATAAATAAAATATAATTAAAATTGCCTTTTGGGTGGAAAAATGTTGGGTTTCTTGGATTTTACTTTTTTGACGAGCACCTGATTTTCAGCATGATTCAGCACAAATATGTTTTGTTTTTTTGTTTTTTTAATTTTGTGTGTTTTATTGAATTTTAATCTAAATTTTTATATAACTTGTATTACAGTTGTCTCTGCCTAAGATCTCACCTCTTACGATCCCAGTTCGCTTACAATCCCACTGTTTTTTAAGAAAATAGAATTTTTGCTATACAAAAGCCACCCCTAAGATCCCGCTCTGATTCACTCTGAAGTTCTACATTTCAGATAATAATTTACGGAACAAAAACTCAGACAGGCATAGCCAAACAACTAAGAGTGAAAATTTGAGATCATTGAACCGCCCGTCGCTTAAAAGATCAACCACTCTCATGAATGGGATCACAGGCAGTGTAAAACTCAATGAATCGGTACAATGCTTGCCCTAAACGCGATCAGACTGAGGTGTGAGCTGATTGATGACGCATTTGTTTTTCCCACGTTGCACTTTACACTCGCATCTGAGTTCTCTACCTAAACTTACATCACTCGCTGGGTGGGTAGGGCCTACAAGTTAGTTCCAGGCGTGATCACATCGAACTGTGAACTCATCCCTGACCATTGCAGCAGAGTTTTCTCTACTCCCAAATTTGCGAGACAGGCTGAATTTTAACTGGTGTGGTCACAACGTAATGGTGCATAACGACAAAAGAGGGGGAAGTGGGTCAGAGATGGAAAAATGGGCAACTGGATAAGCATAGATCATGAGACTCACGATAGGATTTAATAAGTGTAAATGGCATGCCTCATGCCACTGTGTTTAGTCATCAAGGTTGACCACTCTTCGCTTGATTCATGAACCCACCCACGGGTCACATCAGTTCATTTTAGAGTGGATGGAGAACATTTTACTGGTTGTGGGTTAAGCCTTACTCCCGATCACCAGGGTATTAGGCGGTGACTACTGTGTACTACAAACCTGCTATGACATGTATCATTGTACACTGCCTTCGTGTTAATTAAATCTTGTGAGAAGGCAAATTCTTTATTTGTCAGGTTCTTCTTGATTTTTGTCCATGCAGCACGCATGAACTCATCAAGCTTGACGAGGTTGGGTTTTTTTTCATATTGTTATTTGAAAGTGATTATAAAGTTGTATTTTATTTTACTTCTACATTAAAATGTCTCTTTTGTGTATAGTATTGTCATTTTTTTTAATGGTCTTTTTGTAATGGAAACTAGAAAGATAGATTCATGGATTTTGGTGGCTCATTTACAGCATTTGGGACAGTAATTTAAGGCAATGTGTCAGGTATTGAGAAATTTGCATGGTCATATTGGACAGGTTTGAGGACTTTAGGGTTGATAATTGATAAGATATAGCAATCGTGGTTGCTTCGGGGAGCTGGTCATCTGAGATAGTGTCATGCATAAAGAAACACAAGGATGAAACAAGGAAGTAGTCTTTTTGTACACATAGTAATCTTGGTCAATGGTTGCTAGAATAGGTTCACCTAGTATATATATATATATAATGTTGTTAATTGCTGAAATTTGTCTGCTTTGTTTGTAGTCCTTTTTTTTGGGGGGGGGGGGTGTTCTCGAAGTAGAATTATATATTTTTTTATGCTGTTTCAAATTGAAATACAATAAATGTGCAATAATTTTGTCCCAAATACCTTCTGTTTGTAAGAATCAACTGTGATTGTCTTTTTTGTGAACCCTTAATTATAACTCATGATATCTGAATTTTTTCATGTGCACAAAAAATCCAAATTAATGCATTAATTAAAATTATGCTGGTTTTACTTTTTCTCCTCTGTCTAAAAACCGTTGTCCTGTATCATCATTTGAAAAGAAAAAAAAAGGTAAACTGTATTTTTACCAGTATTTTGTTTTTAAATTGGTATCCTCCCCTTCAGTTTTTGTATCGTGAAATGTTACCTGGTGATATAAATCAGAAGCATGTCCTTTGGGTGACTAAAATGATGCAATCGGAATGAACTGGCTTGCCAAAAAAAAAATTTTTCATTTGTAAAGTTGTGTGAGCCTTCTGTCACAGGGTATACAATGCTTTTTTTTTAAAATATATATTTATATATATATAGGCCTATAGCTTTAAGAAAACATTTTTAGTGTACTTTTTAAGTCTTTTCTTTGAAATGCACTCCTAAATTTTTTCAAGGATTTCAGCCATCCCTATGATATAGTTTATTTTATTTCTAAACTTGAAGGACACATTCTGGAGTGTTGTTTGATGGTGACAGGTTCTTTTCATTCTTCTGAGAATATTTCTACTCACATTTGTTTCCATTTCGGGGACCAAGTGTCTCGTCCTAAAATGAGCTTAGGTAAGGTGTTTTTGTTTTTGTTTTGTTTGGAGTGTTTTTTTATTGTACAAGGATCAGTAAAAATAAAAATACCTGAAGTCTAAACGGCATTTGTGCTTGTTACTTTTACACTTGTTCTTTCATAATTTTCTTACTTTTTTTTTCTTTTTATCCTCTTTCGTTCAATCCATTCTGAACAGTTTTTCTCTTGTCTGTGTATTTCTTTGTCTGTTTCAGACTCGA
This sequence comes from Aplysia californica, assembly GCF_000002075.1. Lineage (NCBI taxonomy): Eukaryota > Metazoa > Mollusca > Gastropoda > Aplysiida > Aplysiidae > Aplysia > Aplysia californica. The sequence continues at coordinate 104,389 of NW_004798014.1, read as the reverse complement.
TGTTTTCTGTTCCCTCACACCCCTATTAGATTCTTTCCGCCCTCACCCTTCTTTTTTCAACTTACTTTACTACTTACAAAAACACACACAAAATCTCTCTCTTTCTCTCTCTCTGTCTCCCTCTCTCTCTCTCTCCCTCTCCCTCTCCCTCTCCCTCTCCCTCTCCCTCTCTCTCTCTCTCTCTCTCTCTCTCTCTCTCTCTCTCTCTCTCTCTCTCTCTCTCTCTCTCAAGTTGACATCTGTCTACCCGGTCAAACACCTTTTCCTGATCCACGAAGACGACACCTTTTCCTGATCCACGAAGATGACATTGAGGTCTTTGTCATGTGCAATGACAGTCTCACATAACTGTCTTAATGTAAAAATAGCATCAGGACAGCCCCTGCCTTTTCTGAAGCCAAACTGGGATTCAACGAGTTGAGTCTCTACAATTGGTCTCATTCTCATTTCCAGTATCTTGGCAAACATTTTACCCACATGGCAAGTACCCGTACTCAAAGTATGTCGTACTTTGAGCTGTTATGACTTGGAGATTGTGTAAATGCAGTTAATGAAGTGCCATTTTCTCAACTCCTATCGTCATAATAACTTATTATACTACTGTATCTTATCAGTCAGGGCAGTCCCAAGGTCAAATTATTTTTCCTATCTACTGAATAAGTGATGTCAGCACACAAGGCTTGTGATAACAGCTTCAAATTGTTGACTCAAATGAAGAGCATATTTAAAATATGTGTTTATCATTAAGAGGATGGAGAGGGGGGGGGGATTCTGGTTATCTTGCTATAGTGTGGATCCTTCAAATACGCAATAAAGTTTTAGGGAAAAAATTTCATGGCTATGAAAACAGAGGTCATATTGGATTCTGTTGATGTGTCTTAATATCTCATTTATTTTCAATGAAAATAGGTTGGGGGTTTTTGTTGTTGTTTTGTTGTGTTTTTTCATGCGTGCATGTTAAGACACAAAAGTTCTACAAACTTATCTGTTGAATTTTTTCCTAAACGAATTATAAACTTTTAATGAATTTTTATCTTGAGGTTGTATTCAAGGATGCAAAAATGTGGCGTCCAGACACCACTACCAAAAATCTATTCAATTTGTTATTTTAATTCAATAATTTTATAGTGTTACATTTTCTGTGCATTCTGTGAAAATTTCATGAAGATTTGATTAAAAATGGCGGAGTTATATTTTTTTAAATATAGAGAGAAATTTTTTGTGAGAAAATGGACAATAAAAGGGAAAAAGAAGAGGAACTTTAGGAGGATGGCTAAAATGCCTGTTAGGTGACAAAATAAAAGTGTACGGGGCTCTTGTGCGATGAAATAGTTGCAAGAGAGGCTGAAGAAGTCAGAAATGCCCACCTCTCAAAATCGATAATTTTGACCCCAATCGGAACTTTCTTAATTAAGTTGTGATTCTTCTGCTGTATCTGATGTGCACTTATGAAATATGGCCATTTTCTCACATACTCCTGTTAAAGAGAACTTCTGCAAACTGAGCTTGTGACATTTGTGCTTTGTAAAAATATTTTTGCAGATTCTTGTTTTGGCTCCTGTTCTCCTTCGCTGAAACAGACAGGATGGATTATGTTGAATGCCCTTATGACGAAACACATATAATTCACCCGCTACGCATGCCTGGACATCTTCTGAAGTGCAGAAAGGTTAGATTTACTCCCTAATGTTCTTACTTCCTTTGGCTTTAGAGTGGGACTGGTTGTTTGTTGTTATCAGTTCAAGCACCACTGAGCTTGTGCTTGTCTGCTTGATCCTGGGTTCTTGCATGTGTGCTTTATCATGATTCTGTGGATGTTCGGTTTTTCTGTTTGTGCAAGAATTGGAAGTTTTGGTCATGATGGAGTACAGTTTGTCAAACTTTTTTTCTTTTTCCTTGTCTTATTTTCCTTTTCAAGTGCTTAGTACCCATACCTATACTGCCTGGCCCTGGTTCGGATTTCTAACTGGGCATTCTTAAATTTGGATAATTTTGTTGAGTTTTCCACTTTCTCAACCCATTTGGCTCTGTCCTTTTGGAGATAGACATTCAATTCAGAGGCCCCACCTTTTAAATATTCTGTAAGTTTTAGTTGGGGCATAAAACCTGTGCATACAGATGTAAAAATAAACGCCTTTAGTCAAGCTATTTTTTCTTTGCCAGCTAAATGATCATTTCATCATTTGCTACTTCTCAAAGTTCTCACACAAGAAGAAAGCCACATTCAGTTGGTCACCAGTCACTACCTTAGAATTACAAAGTTCTATCTGACATTTTCAGCAGTTTAAGAATTGCTAAGACCATGAGGTCAGAAACCAAATGTTCTAGAACTGCGCCATGCCCGAGAAGTCCTTTGCTTAAATCCGAAGCGTGCTTGAGTGCGAAGTAGACATAATCCAGAGATTTTCAGGTAGAAAATTTCCAGTGCTATTTCCATTTGTTTGTAAGTAGGCCTATAGCGGTCCCGCAAAAGTCAGGATTAATGGATAACGAGGGTCAAAGGTGAAATTGCAGCCAGCCGCCCTTTCTCGTCTCCCTGATTCTCTTTGTATTTTTTAGTCTGTGTGTAACTAAAGTAACTTTGCCCTAGACTAGATTCTATGTCCACGCGCGCGGCTGTATGCATCTCTCTGCCTTCCTCTCCGCCCGTGTGAGTGTGTGTCTCCATCACTTGCATTCTCTGTGTTTCTCTTAACACACTCCACTGCTGTGTTCGAACTTCGAGGGGTCATCATAAAAGTATTGACTGTCTTGTAAATGAAGCGTGCTTGAAGCAGAAGTTACCGTGCTTAAAGGCGTGTAATTTATATAGCAAAAATTCGGTAAGAGCCGTTTAGCGTGCTTGAGTCCGAAACGTGCTATAAGCCGGCGTGCTTATAGCCGGCACGGACTGTAATAATAATGAGGATAGTGACTGAATTTATTTAGTGCATGCAGCATAGCCAAGGTCAACATCATACTCTATCCCCTTTACGACGTACAGTCGAACCTATGTAAGACGGCCACCCTTTGTCAAGGAGAAAATGGCCGTATAAGACAGGTGGCCGTCTTAGGCAGGACTGATCAAGAAGAAGAAAACAAACCATTCCTTTTTGAGAAAACAAACCCTCCCTTTCTGAGGTCCCAACCGAAGGTAGTTACATTGTTATTGTTGTTTTCGCTGGGTTTTCTTTTCTTTTGTTGCTGCTTTTGTGTACGGGTGACAATAAAACGACGCGAAATGTGTCAAACAAGGAGGACCAAGTGCTATGGTAAAACAAACACACGTACTACCAATCGGAGAACAAGCAACGCTTCTGTCTCAAGTTCATGCTGACGTCCATTGTTACTTTGTTACAGACTGGGTAAACAGTGACCACTCATCTCACTTGCGATAATTTGTGTATGGATTCTGGGCGGGGCTTATGGGTTATGAGGGATCACACGCTTCCCTCCCCAGCAGCTGAAAATTCATTTTGTTTCCTACTGGTCAACAGTGGGAGGGGCCTACGCAACATGATCAGTTGGAGGGACTACCTAACAACGATAGGTTTTTAAATTATGATGGCTCGTCCACAACGCCAGGGGCCAATGCTTGATTTATGATAAAGCGTAATGGAGTCACTAAGATGGCCGTCTATGACAGGTGTTATTGCTTTGTGTGATAGGGGCTGTGTGTTGAAATATGGTGGCCGCGGCCGCGTTGGACAGGTGCCCGTTTTACACAGTTAAATTATATAGAAAAAATGCAAGGGGGGAAATGGAAAGTGTCCGTTTGTACAGGTGACCGTCTTATAGAGGTGGCCGTCTGGGCAGGTTCGACTGTACTATCATTCCCCCAGCATACAGTGCACTTGAGCAGGAACAAACTGACAAGATGTTTCACTGTCGATAACCAGGGTACCCATTCCCAAAAATGAAGAGGTTCGGGGGTTAGAGCCTCAGCCTGGTCCTTTCAGAGATGGACTCTTAAATATACTTATAGCGTTGGTAGTTTACCATTTCACCATTTTTTTCCCCATTGAAGAGTGAAAAGTGATGTGCTTAGTCCTAAGTTGAATTTTCTTCCAGAATCACCCTAACATGGAGCTGGTCGTCTGTCCGTTCAACGCAGTGCACGAAGTGAGGAAAGAGGAGCTGCGGTACCACATGTTGCACTGCCCAAACAGGTCGCTGCTGGAGAGAGAAATATCTTTGAGTGAGTTTTGTCTGTCTGTCTGTCTAGCAGTGGTCTCTGTCTGTCTGTCTATCTAGCAGTAGTCTGTTCGTGCCTGTCTATCTGTCTAGCAATGATCTCTGTCTGTCTGTCTGTCTGTCTGCATGCCTGTCTGCCTCTTTGGCTTTCTACAGCTATCTGTTGTTGTTATCGATCCAGTACTACAGCTATCTAAACGTCATTGGGCCGTTCTATCTTTCTAGTTTCCTGTTTGTCTGTCCTTAAGGCTATCTGGCTGTAATTTAATAAGGTTTGTTTGGGTTTTTTTGGAGTGGGGTTCTGTCTTTCTTTCCAAAGTTATTAGTCTATCTTAGTTTTTATGTATTTGAAGTGAAAATGAGGCTTCCCTTTCTTTCCAGTTTCTAAAGGTTGGCAGTTCTACATGTATTATTAATGACTAAAGTAAAATGTGTCGCAACAGTAGAATCAGGCACTCATCAATTTTTGGGTATATTGAGTTATTGGTAACATCTTAAAGTTTGTTCATTTGTCTTGCTTTTGATGGGGGAAAATATCCATCTAACTTGAATAGAAGTTGAGATATTTGCGATTGAAGGAGATGCGGGTCACTTGGTTTCAGAGGTAAAATTAGCCCAAAAAAATTGCTGCCAAAGTTCAGTGACTTCCAAAGTTTGAGTCCTTGGAAACTGAAAATTCACTTTTTTTGTGTGTGCCTTTAATCAACATTTTTCAGTAAAATCCACTTAGAAATGTGTTTTGTAAATGGACATAAAGTAGAGGTGTTGATCCAAATAACAAAAATTTGATAAAAATTTGCCAAGCTAGCGGGATAATGAAGGTTTGTTCGATTTATTTATTTTGACTAGCGCTCGTTTTTAATCATGATGTCTCTCAAATATATTGTTCAAGACATGTAGCTGATCTAAACAGTAAGAAGGGAGTTGCTTCCACTTTTTTGTTGTTTTTCATCAGCTGTGCTAAACACCGAAGAAATTTTCTGATCCTATGAAGTTCAGTGTGTCAGGATTCTACTGTATGTATTCATTTCCCATTTTACATTTAAATCCCCTTTTGTGCAGAGATGTGTTGTTTCTCTCTCTGCTACTGGCTGGCTGTCCTTAAAGTTAAAGTTGTGGAACTGTTCAAAGGTCTGTGGAGCGGGTGGTTGGTGGGTGCTCTGTTGTGGTTTGCTCCTTCTCTCCTATCAAAACATTTATCGTCCTTATATCTCTCATCCTCTTTGTTTTGTGTGTGTATGTTACTCTTTTGTAACATTTGTAATCTTTGGCACTTATTATGTTGCAAGAGCTGTAAAACTCTTACTGAAAAGAAGTAGGTCTGTGGGGTTTGCTTGATTTAATAAAACTCTATTGATGTGGAAATCGTAGGTGTGGAGAGCCAGTTTTTAATAGTTCGTGTAAATGTGTATTGTTTTATGGTTCAGATGTTCTGCATGGCGTTGCACAAGACAAGAAAGTGGCCCCTCTGAAAGGGTGCACAGATCTGCCGAGCTTCCATTCGCGGAGACCTGACGAGGACATGGTGGATGATGAGTGGGATCAGGGTAAGAGAACTTTTTGCTGCTGCTTCTTCTTTTTCTTCTTGTTCTTGTTGTTGGTTGTTGTTTTTCTTGTTGTTGTTCTTCTTCTTCTTCTTCTTTTTCTTCTTCTTGTGGGTGGTTGGCGGGTGCTCTGGTGTGGTTGGCTTCTTCTTTCCTATCAAACATCTGTCGTCCTTATCTCCCCTTCTTCTTTTTTATGTTTGTTACTCTTTTGTAGCTCCTCTAATCTTCTGCCGCTCATGTGACCATATGCAGTTGCGAGCGCCGTAAAACCTCTACTAAAACTTCTTCTTCATCCTCTTCTTCAATTTATCCTTTCCTCCTCCTCCTTTTCCTCCTGCCACCATTTCCTCCCCTTCCTCCTATAGATTAAGAAAAAAGAGGCCCCTGTCAAATGAGAAATCCTGTCTGTTTTTGTGACCTTTCCTTTCAGTTCTGGGTATCTTTGAGTATCCCAGGGATAGAGCCAAAGCTATTAAAGATTGTCCTTTTTTTTCTGCTGGAAAATCGTAAAATTTATCATCATGCTTTCGTGAAGTCAGCTATGGAACTATGATATTTTTCAGAAATAGAACACTCGAGATTCTCCCTTTTTTCCCGGCCAGAGCCTGAACAGAGGTGAGTATTTGTTTCTCTTTTCTCTGAGTATTTGTCCGGTTTCTCTTATCTCTGAGTACAGTAGTCTCCGCCTAAACGCATGCCGTACAAAGGCACGCTCCGCTCAAAAGCACATTTTCGTCATATGACAGGTTTTTTACTATATAATTGAGAGGTATAAATGCACTGTCACTTCCTCTAAACGCACGCTTAAATGCGCGAAACTCGCCGACAGGCAAAGCTTGACAAGAGGAAATGTTTGCTACAACCTGCACAGCTTGTATAACTCACTTGCGACTGGGCCCTTTCACCAGTCACAAGCGTTGAAGACTGGCGTTTTTGGGGGTATTTCAATAAATCACCACAACTCTCAGAATTACCCTATTGTAATCATTTTTTGACACAGTAAAGTAACATTCAAGCTTAATTTGATACAAAAAAACTAAAGTTGTCTAAGTCTAATACTTTAATTTGTATGATTTTTTAAAAATTGGCATGAATTTGATTTTCCGAAAAATTTCCAGAGACGTGACAAGTAGAATGAAATTCACTGCAACAACAAAAATAAAAGTTCAAAGTGTTCTGGTTTGATTTGTATACATGTGCGAGTGTTTGGTGAAAATATAAAAGCTGGTCTGTGCATTGATTCAGACCCATACACTGAATTACATGAGACAGATGTACGGCACGACGTTGTGATTTCGTTGCGCGAAAAACAACACCGGTACTAGTGCTAGATCTAGCCCTAGAACTACGACTCGGGCCGTGTTCGGGTACATATCCAGGATCCTAACTATTAAACTCATCATATTCTGAGACACTAGAACTAGTAAAACGCACAGAAGTATAGAAAACGGCGAAATTATGTGATTCTTGTTCATGCGACTTCTTCGACCGTTACTACGACACGACTGTCAGATTACTATGAGCTGTATAGAAAAAAACAAAGCGCGAGTTCCGGTCTGTTCAACCCCAGTTGGGGTCACTGTCCTTCACCTTCAATAACTTAAAAACTACCGGCCCCAGAGATACGAAACGAAGTCTAAGTAGCTCAGGCTTGGCCAAACAAGGGTACGAGGCGGGTCTCGCGATCCGTGCGTGATTTGTAGAGCGAAAAAAAATTTCCAAAGTTGGTCACGCAGGGCTTGTGAGACCCGTCGCGGGCGCCGCGGCGGGGGTCACGCAACTGTTGTGTGACCCGTCTGAAGTGAGATAAGACAAGTCTAGACAACAGGATATTTGGTGAGACTGCCCCTCATGCCGTACAAAGAGAGTACTGGGCTGCGTTTTCACACCTGATAACTTTCCAGTCACCTGTCTTTTGATTGATTCGCTCGAAATGCGTCTTTGAGAGAATATTTCTGACTGATGTTTGAGTGACTGCATACGTAATGTTATTGTTAAGTTAAGCCTATGATGCACAGCACGTTAAGATGCTCTAGAACACTAGATAAGCCTGTATAGGATTAAAGATTTGTCAAGTAATCAGCTGATCTCGAAGAAATTATAACGTACTTATTCAACAAATCACAAGAGAAAAGTTTCTCGGAATATCTGATTCTTATGTCATCCATTCAATTGCCGAGTTGCAACAGATCATGACAGGTAGTCGGGGTGGTACCAACCTCGAAGGGAGGTCACTAAGATATCAAGGAAATAAGATGATTGCGTCTCTTCCTCTGTTTGCACAGGTTTATGTAAACAAGGTACGCACAAAGTGAACGCTTGCTCGCGATAAAAGCGAGCGCGTTTGGACAAGCGCTTGAAATGTTGTTTAAAATTAGCTTGCCATGCACAAGAAGCATGCTCGCTTTATCACGCCTGAGATTTCAAGCGACGCTTGGAAAGCGTAAAGAATCACGCTTGCAAGCGTGTACCTGGTGCCGCCACCCCCTCCCCCATCCCACTGTTGTCTGGTCACGACTTGGGTAATGCAGTGTGCATTTTCTCTGTGTCGGTGACAATCAGACCGAAGTTGATGTCGAGTCTTTGATAACAGCCGTGTTTAAAAATACTTGCAATTTGGGACTTAAGAAGGAAAGACTACGCAAACCGCAATGTTGTGAAACGTGCTTGGAAAGATATTAGCGTAGAACTGCCAGTTGCACCAATTCTTGGTTATCTTTGGTTCAATTTTTTAATAAGATATAATTCGCTCATTCTCAGGTAGGACTGAAAATGTGAAGGGCTCCTTTTAAGTACAGGAAACAAGTGGTGATGTTCGCCTTCCACTCGTCTCCTTAAATCCTGCCATGGCGTCAAATGCCCAAGTTCTGACCAGTCGCAAGCGCTATTTGCAATCTTTCTATGTGTACACCTCAACGCCAAGCAAGCGCTTTCTTCACAAACGTTCGCTTTATCGCGAGCAAACGTTCTTTTTGTGTACATTTAAGGGGCCCTCCCGAGCATCGTGCATTTAGGCGCTCTTATCTCTTTACTACAGTCTCTCTTTCGGCTCCTTTAGCTCTGTATGCAAGAAGTTTTTGCCACAGAAAGTCTCCCTCCTCTCATCATCTTCTGTGAAACTAATCTTGTGCATGTTTACCCTTATCTCGTCTGTGGACTTTTTTTTTTTTCGCCTGTCTCTTCTCCTTTAACCTACCATCTTACTCCTTAATGTAAGAATGAAAATCTCTTGTATGATTGATAATGAATTATGAAAAGCATGACTTTAAAAACATTTTCTCCTTTTTTTTTTATCTTCAAATTTTCAAATGTTAAATTTGTAGTTTAAGGACATGCTGATGGCTGATGTGTATTGTCATGCAACGCTATGCTGCAGATCATCTTGGGTTTGAATCCTCATTTTGGCTTTCTTGAACTTGAGTTGTTTGGGAAAATTTCAAAGCTCTTCGCCCACTTGATGCACATTTAGGGGTATCATACTTATGCTGTATCTTGCCAAGAGGTTGTGCAAGTCTTTATCAAATCAAAAATTAAACCAGTTCACGTTTTTTAAAAATCTTCTATTAATTTTATCATTTGTGTCATGACATGGTGGAATCAAGGGCTCGTCAATTTTTGGGCCTGTGGAGTTATTGGCATCATCTTAAAGTTTGTTTATTTGTCTTGCCTTCTATGAAAAATATTTCCATCTATTCTCAGTAGAAGTCGAAATATTTATGATTGAAGGGGGTGATGGTCGCCTGGTTACAGGAGTAAAATAAGCTTTAAAAAAATGGCCGCCAAAATTTGGTGACTTCCAAAGCTTGAGTCCCTGGACATTCTTTGGTGCTTTTAATGAATGTTTTTCAGTAAAATCCACGCTGAGATGTGTTTTTAAATGGACCTTAAAGGTGTTGAGTCCCTCCAAAAAATTATAAAAATTGCCAAATGGGCAGAAACTTCAATTTCATTATTTTGAGGGGCATCTGATTTCACCACGATGCCTCAAATTTTTAAAATCGCCTTTTAAATGTACTTTTCAGTGTCAGTGGACAGAGGTTCAGTTCAAGAAGACGTGTGGAAGCAGGAGCAGAACTACGTCAACCCACCACCCTTGGTCAAGCTGCTCGGCTGTCACAACTTCCGTCAGAGGAGAAATCTGAGGTTGCCACGGAAACGCCACAACACCGTCTTCAGCAAGCATTTTTTCACAGTTCGCTGGTCTTGGGCCGAGGGAGAGCAAGAACTACATGTGGGTAGTTGTAGTAGCTGGGTTGTCGAAAATTTATTATTGTTTTCTTTTCACCCCCTGTGACGTTTTGTGCAACGTTAACACATTACACCCAGACTCGCCCGGAACCGCCCGCACCGACCAAGCGTCTTTTGAAACGAAGTCTAGCCTTGACGTGACTCTGGGGCCGAGATTTTGATTTGCATAATTATTGCAAAAGTTTCTTCTTTCGTTTTTATACCGAATCGAAATTTTTTGGGCCAGTAGTTTTAGTATTAGAACCGAACGAAGTGCGATGGTGTTACCGACACTTTGAAAGTGTCTCGACTTGTTGAAAAGCAACACAATTGAGTTCGAAAAAGGAAATAGCGATGGATTTGAGCAAAAACGAGCATATGACAAATCAGATGACTCAGATTTTGATGAAAACGTTGTAGCAAGAGTTTGGGGCGGTTGAGATTGATCAGACGTAGAAAATCTAGAATTTAGATCTAGGGCCTGACCACGAGGCTGAAAGTGAGAGTGACGGGTCGGACACCCGGATTGAACTAAAGTTAGAACATTTCCAACAGTTTTGCACATACATAAAGTAATATTTTTCTGAAATTACATTCAATTTTCGTTTTAACTTTTATTTTTTCCGGATTTTTGGAATTTGTTTGGTATTTTTAAAATGTGTTTTATAAAGGCTTGTATATTCACAGGGGGTGGGTTCTTTCCCCTTGCTTAGGATCTAACAATGGACTTCCCGTCCAGACCCTTAGGGTGTAATGTGTTAAGACTCTTTACCTTTGCAACAGAGGACATGAGTTCAGTTCCTGTTAGAGAAGAACATTTTACGTTTTATTGTACTTCAGTCTCTTTGCAGGGATGTCCCTCACAGCCAAGGTTTTCCCAAATAGTTGATGTTGTCCACCCCTTAACTTGCTCGTCTCAAATTCAAATTACTCGTGGGGTGCTACAGATAGAGTTTAGGAGAGCCTGGGTTGCGTTAAGTAGGCTTCGGTCACAACCCGGGCAAAATTCAAAATTGATTCCTTCCAAACTAAAATTCCTTAGTCCCGCACACTCATAAGACCTTATGCTGGTGCGAGAATCGTAAAACAGGTAAAGGCATAGCAGGATTGTTGTAGCGACTTTTTCACTGATTCCAGTCTGCACTACAGGTTTGATTGTAGTAACTTTTTCACTGATCCCCCGCCCCCCCCAGTACCGAGCCCAGACTCTGCTTCCCGACCTGGTGCGGCTCCGGCCTCTTGCGGGACATCCTCTCCGATCAACTCCCTGATGAGGTTCCCGTCAACGTTTGAGCTCTCTGCGTACCCTACCCTAGCCCGTGGCAGGTGAGTCGACTAACTCCTCTCTCTTGCCTTTTTTTTAATATCCCTCCACAAGCTTCGGTCAACATCATCAGCAGTTATAGTAGGTAACTTCTTCTGGAAGCTACTGATAAGTCCTACTTCTTTCCTCTCCTTTTGTCTTTTTGGTGTGCTATCTGTTTTGTTTTTCTTAGTGCTTAACCACTGTATATTGTAGTGTTGGTAGCTTAGTGGTTAGGCTCTCAGACTCTCAACCGTGAGGTGGTGGGTTCAAATCCCATTAGGGACCCAACGTTGTGTCCTTGGGAAAGGCACTTTACACGAATTGTCCTCATTTCACCCAGGTGGGAAAGGGTACCCAGCTATAGACAGTGAAAGATCTTGTCAGTTTGTTAATGTTTGAGCGCTTAATCAGCTGCTTGCACTGTATGCTTCCCGGGAAGCCGAGAATGTTTCTGAGAGTTCTGTGGTCTGCTGGGATAATAATATAGTGTAAAGCGCATAGGGCTTGCTGTTGAGCGAGGATGTGCACTCTATACATATGCTATTTGTTATTATTATTATTATTAGGTGTTATTTCTATTGGGGCACAAGGAATGGTGAGTGTGTTATGGGAATAAGTTTGTTTGTCATCATCATCATCATCATCATCATCTGCGCCTCTCACCCTGGTATTGATTTGTAGGCCACAAAGAAAGGCTCTCCCCACTTGTCTCTATTCTAGGCGATCTTCTCTACCTCCAGCCAGCTGTGGCCCATATGAGTCTGTTTGTACTGTTGTCAAAATTCAATTTTCATTCTGATGAGAGCCCTTTTATTGTGGAGGGTTTTTTTTATTGAAGACGATCAACTCTATAATAACTACTTAATTTTCACTTCCCCTTTTGTTTTTTGTTTGTTTGTTTTTTTCTTATTATGGTGACACTGTTCAATAGGACCACCTGTCTAAGATGACAGCTTTTTCACCTCAGCAATGGGCAGTTATCTCGCACAGGCTCCACTGTAATAATTCCTCTTCAAAGACTTCTGTCCTTTGCATCTTTCTACAGCTGTTGGCAAGTTTCTCCCAGTTTCTAGATCATGTCTGCCTTCACTTTGTTCTGCAGTATTGGTCTTGGTCTTCCTCTGTTTGTTTTGTCCCTAGGGATTCTGTCTATTCATAATTTTACTCAGTGTGCAAATTGCGCAGGTTAAGAAAGATCCCTTGGTGGTAAAAAATCAATATGAGTAGGCTTTGGCCGCCACCCTGGCAAAATTCAAAATTTCCTACCGAATGAAAATGTATAATGTGTCTTGCGCCCTCATATGACTTTATGCAGTTGCGAGCACTGTAAAACACTTACCAAAAAAGAAATAGTTTTACAGTTCTTTTTTTTTTTTGTCCGCAGGGCCATGCTGTTTCAGAAGGAGTCGTCTTCCTAAAAGCACCAGTTGTGCAAGGAATGACAATGTGTTTTGGGAAAAGGTCACAGAAAAGGCAGCATCACATGGGATGGGGAAGTGTGTGTGGGGGGGGTGAGGGTGGGGGGGGGGAGGCGAGTCTCACAACAATTTGTGATCAGCTGTATCTTGAACAGTTCTGTGAGGCAATTAGTCACAGCTTATTTTTATTATAATAGTCATCAACCTAATGGCATCAACATAATACATGGTCATTTAAACTGTCCCCGTGGTTTTATGCTCCCCGCATAATTTAGCAAAATTTGATCATTTTTTGCTTGATTTCTGATGATTATCCTTTATCATTCTTTGTTAAAATTAACAGAATCGTGTAGTTTCACATTTTTTAGCTCAGTTTGGCATATATTCAAAATATTTCTTGCATAAAATGACCAGGGACAGTTTAAAATAGATTTCATTTTCAGAGATGCCTCTTTTCTTGCAATTACAGTAATTGTTTCACACTTGAGAAATTGCCATTGATGCGTGTTTTAAAAAAAAGTTTTACGTAGTATTAATTACTGTTTTACATGTAAGTGAAACTGCTCTCTTTGACTTAACAGCAAAATATTCAGACAATTCTCAAAGGACCTGATGGCATCCCCGCATTTTGTGTCCAAGAATAATGAATGGTAGCACTGAGACTGTTCTCTGCTTCTATTAAACAAACCTGCCAAGTATTGCGATAAAATTACCCCACTGAAGAATCCTGATGTGATTTCCATAAGTTCCTTTTTTAAAAATTGTATTCCTGTCAGATAGTACCTCATTTATCTTGAATTGTGTCTCTTGAAAATACAATTTATTTTTGTTTGCAATAGTTTCCCAACTTGTTGTAAATAATGTGGAAATTCACAATGTTTATTTGCATCTGTCTGTGTGTATTTGTACTGGTTTATTTTCCACTGTCAGTTCTAGAGGGGCTGATTTTATTTTCTCCCAAACCTCTATTTTTCGGGAGGGGTTTGAGGAAAACTATTTTGGTCATAGAGTGTTTGGAAGGTCTGTATCAAAGGTTTTTGATGATTTTAGTCTCGTTCTTGGTTGCTCTTTATGGAAGTCTTTAAGGTAATCTATGTTAAGTGGAACAAACTGAACTTAGATTGTGACAGTTATTTTTGTATGTTTGTTTTAATTAATTATTTCATATGAAATATCTTTTGATGAATCTGGACAGATTTACTTACTTCAATGACACTCATACTATACTATGTTTTGTTTAAGGAATGGATATTTTCAGTATTTTCCCTGAATTTTGGAGCTTTTCTACTTCCATAGTATAGAAATAGTCCATTCATTTCCTTGTGTAATGTATGTAATTAATATACAGTCGACTTCGGATGAGTTGATGTCATCGGGGGAGGGGATAAAGGATCAACTCATTTGGAGTTCAACTTAACAGTTTGGATCTCTGTAAATAAGAGTTGCCGGAACCCAAGAAAAAGATCAACTTAACCAAAGATCAACATGAGCGGAGTCGACTGTACTTTAATTATGTGTGTATTGTGATGTTTTAATCGCTTTATGTTTTGCTGAGATGGGAGATTACTTTTTGCCCTGTATTGTTGCTGCCTCTCGATTCTGACGAATCAGGATGGGGGATGTAACTGTACATAGTACTTCTCAGCTACCACATCAGTATCAAGACATTTGCTGGGATTTTAAATATTTTATTGATATTTAATTAAAGTCTTTCAAGAAATAAAGCTATCCTTTTGAAATTCTTCAAGCAAATGTTTGAATACATGTGCTATACTTTTTTCAAAAGTTGCACCAAATTTGCATCTTGTGCCTTGTGTTTGATTTTTGTCATTGTTTTTGTTTGGTGGGTTTTTTGTTTTTTGTTTGGGGGGTTTTGGGGTTTGTTTTGGTTTTTGTTCAACTAGGCTACGGAGACCCGGGAAATTATTTGCAATGTGCATGCACGATTCACCGGTTCACACGGGTGCCGGGTTCATCAGCATAACTAAACCTTTACTCTGACTTGTGTCCATTTTATTTGAATGTTTTCTTGGTGACCTAATACTACAACAGTATACTGCAGATTTTGTGAGATGATCAGTTTTATTAATGACCAAATTGTTGGCTTTAAGTTTAAGAAAATTAATAAAATGTACGTTTATAGTGCAGGCCTTAGTGAAAGACAATAGATGACATGGCCACTGTTTCTTACGTTCATTTTGAACCTTCTTAGACAAAGGTCCTGGAATCAAATCCTGCCAGAGGTGAATTTGACTTGTTTTTTCTGATACTGTCTAATTTGTGCCCAGTGGGGCGTAAAATGTGAAAACAAACAATTTTGATTCTTCACTGACGCTCTTGATGCTTAAAAAATGCCTCAAAAGTTGTCTAGGTAGGTCCTAGCGGAACCTGAGGCTATATAAACAATAGAGCAAAGCCACCCAAGAAAGATTATTTGCATTAGATTCGAGGGTTTAAGGGGCTAAAACAGTGGGTTATCTATTTATATTGTGTATTGGCCCTGTAGCTCATTTGTTTCCAAAAGATACCTTTTTCTACACTTCTATGCAAATTTTGAAAGTAAGATACTTTAGTCCAACATATCTCTGTACTAAAAAAGGGGGCATAAAAAAGAGCATTTTAGAAATTTTGATGCTGGAACCTTTGAATATGGTTTATTTAAATACATAATATTATACAGTCCAACTGGGGTCCAGGTCTCCCTTGACAAACTGTCCTGACACCAGGATTCTGGTATCCCTAACTCTAACCTCTTCCTATAATAAAAAAGCTGAAAAAAGACACCCCTGAAACTTGATTTTTTTATTTTTATTTGAGACATTTTGATAGTTCTTACAATGTATTAAGTAAGTGATATTTCATTGCCAGCACAATTTTTAGTCTTTGAAACAGACATATCCAAAATGATCTGATAATTTACATTCACATAATAAGCATAATTTTGGTGAGTATTTTTATGGATTTTTTTTTTTTCATTAGAACAAATTTGTGAAGTGTGCTGACAAAATGAGTTACTTCTCAGATGTTAGACCGATGGAAATAGAAACATGAAATTTACAGGTTGAAGTTTTATAATTTATCAGTATGAAATGACAAAAGACATGTTAAACTTGAAGAGAATGGCATTGGTTTAGAGTCTACAAATATGACCCTTGTGTTGATTTTTGGCTGACATCTCCATTCATGGATTGCGAGAAGTAACTCATTTTGTTAGCACGCCTCACATTTAACAGATTTATGAAATGTGACACATGACATATAATGATAGTTTACTTTGAAAGTGTAATTTTGATGAGTAATTCTCTAAGATTGAGCTACATGCTAGTAGAAACATGATCTGAAGAATTGATTATCTTATAGGAGGGGGGAGCAGCCACCACAATTTCAGAGTGAAAATGAGTACAGAAATATTCCAGTGCATTTTATTTTTAATCTCTCTCTCTCTCTCTCTCTCTCTCTCTCTCTCTCTCTCTCTCTCTCTCTCTCTCTCTCTCTCTCTCTCTCTCTCTCTCTCTCTCTCTCTCTCTCTCTCTCTCTCCTCTCCTCTCCTCTCCTCTCTCCCCCTCCTCGCTCTCTCTCTCATATAGGAACACACACTCACTCTTTCTCATGTACTCACCCATATTTCTTTACATACATAACATACATACATACATACATACATACATACATACATACATACATACATACATACATAACATACATACATACATACATACATACATACATACATAACATACATACATACATACATACATAACATACATACATACATACATACATAACATACATACATACATACATAGTAGTATACATAACATACATACATACATACATACATACATAACATACATACATACATACATACATAACGTACATACATACATACATACATACATACATAACATACATACATACATACATACATAACATACATACATACATACATAACATACATACATACATACATACATAACATACATACATACATACATAACATACATAGTAATATACATAACATACATACATACATAATATATACGTGTATACATACATAAATACATATTTATCGACGTATTGGAACTGCAAAATGATACCTCTCTGCCACAAGCGGACTGTCGTTGTTCAGAAATATCTTCCTCTGAGTCTGAGGAAGCAGCAGTAAATCGCCTTAATAATACATACAATTATAGAAGTAGAAGTAATAGGGAAGAGTAGTCAAGTCTAGGGAAAGGAGAAACAATTTGACAGAACAGGACAGAACCATTTGCAATGCTGCGCTAATGAAGCAAAGGAATAAGCAGCAGCGAAGGGACCATAAACGAATGCATGTACTGGAATACATACATGTTTTTTATATTATGTATAGATTATCAGGAGACAAAAAATGGATGTCCTTTGGCGAATCGGTGGATTTGAAGAGGCACTATTGTATATTACAAGTATATATTAGGTGTTGGAGCGCGCGTGTGTGTGTGTAAACATTTTTGTGGTGTACCGTGTCTCATAAGAACAGACTAAGTAGGCAAGATTTAATCGATATACATGTAGTTTTGGTTTGGTTTGGGTTTGGATTTTTTTTTTTGGGGGGGGGGGGGTGATACCAGTTTTTGCTCTTATTCCAATTTAGGCCTTAATTTGTCAAAGCTGAATGTTTGATTTCTTTTCAAGGCAAGAAGTTCATGTTTTGACTTTTGAGTAAAGTTCTAAGGTTATAAAAATGCTCAGTGGGTGGTTGGCGGGTGCTCTGGTGTGGTTTGCTTCCTCTTTCCTATCAAACATCTTTCGTCCTTATCTCCCCTTCTTCTTTTTTTTGTTTTTTGTTTGTTTGTTTGTTACTCTCTAGTAACACCTCTAATCTTCTGGCGCGCACATTATTATGACCTTATGCAGTTGCAAGCTCCGTAAAACCTCTTCTAAAACTAAAAAAGAAAGGCTCATGATGGGGTACCAATCATTCTCTTGTGGACTGGATATAAAATAATAATTGTTCTGTGGGCCGGGTGCAGGTCGTCTCAAGTTTGTCGCCTGTAGTCTACTGTAGTGGCAACTTTATTCAAATGAATGTTGTCTCAGTAGAATAATCCTTGAAACTGAAATCTTCCTGCTCGGACTCAGAATCGTCACTTTGTTCTGTCTCTGCGTTTGTCGTCTCCTCCTTGGGACTGCTTTGAGGGGATTCCGTCCCGACAGTTGGTAGGTCTTTCTTGACGTCAGCATTATTGTCGTAGATAGCACTCGGATCTTCGTCGTGTTCCTCCGAGCCTTTGTCTGTGCTTGCTACTGCTACAGAAGGAGTGTTTTGTGTCTCGTCGTCGTCATCACTATCGGCACATTTCTCCAACACGAAGTAGTCCGAGCCTCCGACAAGTGATTCTGCGTTCTCCTCTCTGATCTCTCGTGAGACTTCTGGTCTGAGATTCGGGACTTCTTGGCTGACGTCATAATGTATATTTTCGTGAACGTCTTTTACCTCTAAACTTTCACGAACCGCACTTTCCTTACTATCGCCACCTCTCTCCAACTCGAAGTAAAGATGTCCGTCCGGATGATGCACATCTTCGTATACATTTTCATTGTTTCCTTCGTTCGTTGCTGTATCTTCAGCCGTAGATTTTGTAATCAAATCTGTATTGCTTTCATCTTTTAAATCGACATATAAGTCATCTTGTTGCGTTGTTGCGAGTGAGTATTCGTTGGGAATGCTTTCATGAGTTTTCCATCTTTCAACGACCTTTGCGTTTCCAGCAGTTCCATCTGAGTCTGAGACATCGTTTGCCAGAGTGTAGTCATCGTTGCAATCCCGGACTTGTTGTGGCTGAGGTTGAGAGTCCACATCTTTGAATGTTCCGACATTGTCGATGTATACGCTGAAATGTGATTTTCCCAACTCTTGTTCCGTGTCCTGTGCTCTTTCCCTAACCACTGCTGCGTCGCCACTACTAGGTGTCTGGAGGGCATCTTCCTGTTCAAAATTAAACCCAGCCATGTCGAGATTATGGACAACGGGTGGTGGTACGTTGCTTGGGGCTTTATTCTTCTTGCAAATCTTCCCGTTAATTCGGAGAAGCCACACTATGAAAAGAATCAAGATGATGATGAAGAGGATGGATCCGCCGATGAGAATGCCGATAGCGAGTGGGGACAGCTCGGAATCATCATCAGTGGACGCTTGGGAGTTGCTTGCCAGAAGTCTCCGCAAGGGTGTCTTCAACCTTGAAGAGTCCATTTTCTGGTATGCCTACAGGTCAACGTGTTATCTCCTTGGAGAAAATCTGGATGGCGAATACAAAAAAGAGAGAGATAGAATCAATATTATTGATGAATGATTAGCGATATTCTTAACCCCCCCCCCCCCAAAAAAAAAACAAACCAAAAAAAACCCAATAACGAAACAAAATAAATATTACATACTGGAACATAAATTCTAAAGAATGTGAATTAATATTTGCATTGTTAAATATAAAGTAAATCTCTCGTCAAATACAAGCATAATTAAATAAGCGTATACAGTATAACACGGACAGGTCGAACACAGAAGGCTCGAGATCATGCATCCGTCGAACTGTGCCTTCGTTCCAATTGTTTGTTTGTTGTTGAAGGGGTGGGGGGGGGGTCTTTATCTTTGTAAGATATCCCTTGAACTACCGAGGCCGGTCCCAACGAATTCGAGCTGTCCGTGTTAAACTGTACTTTGGTCAGAAGCAAAATGAGTGCCTGAAATGTTGAGAGTACATCCTACAAGTTGGGTGCGTTATACGCCAATACTCAAACTGACAATGTATCTGGAAAGGACAATGCAAATATAGCATGAACATATTTGTTCTTTTATACTGTATTATTCCCCACCGCAATAAAAATGGATGTCAAACACGGGTCATCGATTGTAAGCAAGACATGAAAATCTTTCGAAGCGAAATCTTCAAAGTTGTAGAAGAACTTGTAGAATACCACGGAGACGGAAAATAAAGGAAAATACATGTACACGTAGTACTAAACGGAACAGGTAGTCAATAACGCCAACATTCCCCCAGACCAAACTGAAACTGAACTACTTTCGATACGGTGAATCAAAAGCAATTATTCACGTGACAAACATATTCTGGGAACAAAGCTAAAAAAGTTAGGGAGGAGGATGAGACGCGCACGGGTGGAGGGGTAGGGGGTGGGATCCCGACAAAAGATGGGAACAGCACATAGAAACTTGGCTTGGAACCGAAACAACTCTGGCAAGCAGAAGGGCAGGGGATCAAGTGTTTTATTGGACAAAGGTCCGACAAGCATCGTCCTTCAACCGGGTTCTGAAAAGGCTAAGAAGAAGAAGAAAGTTTGTAAAATGTACTGGTACATGAAGTGTTACATATTGCGCTCATGTCAACAGTTCAGTTCAAGAAACCTGTATGCCACATTCGTCTAAAATCGACTTTTTTTTAGCTTTCGCTTAGCTGCCGATCTTTCTTCTTCATCTTCACGTACTATATCTTTTCGATTGGAGGATCGAACTCTAAATAATTTTTACTTGACCATAAAGGAGTAAAGGTAGAAAGCTGAAATTTGGGATGAAAGTGAAAGCCAACAATCATCTTCCTAGAATGCGTGTAAATTTTTGGGGAAATTCTGATTACTGATTTTAACACCAGCGCATTGTAAAAGAATAGGGGTATGTTGTTCTCCAAATTCAACATTAAAATTGAGAAAATTGAACACATGGGCAGTAATGAAGTTTTTGTATTTGCAAGGCAAGCAACTACTGTGCTGGGATAAAATTTTGGTGTAAAAAATTCAATACGGATTCATGGACATTGAAGATGACCATCGTGATGGTCGCCCAGTGACAGTAACAACAGAAGAGAATGTGCTGAAAATCAAGAAACTTGTGTTGTTTGCTAAGCGGGTGACAGTCGAAAGTTTGGGCAAAGAAATTGGGTTCAGCATTGGATCAGTCGAACGAATCTTAAATGAACATTTGAATATGACCAAGGTTTCTGCGAGATGGGTCCCACGTTTGATGACACCTCCTCAAAGAAGGCAGCGTGTGGATTGTTGTGAAGAATTGCTTGATCTGTGTGAAAAGGACGAAACTATTTTTTTTCAAAAGACTTGTAACCATGGATAAGACTTGGGCCCACCACTACGAGCTGGAGTCAAAATCTGCATCAATGAAGTGGAAATCGCCCTTGTCTCCAACACCAAAGAAGGCGAAGGAGCAGCCATTAAACGGAAAAGTGATGCTATCAAGAAGGAGTGATTATGATAGACTATCTTGAAAATGGACATGCGATCACCAGAGACCATTATTCTATCCAGCTAAAAAAAAAATAACGAGAGACTATTACAGAAAAACGTTGAGGAAAGAGACGAAAAGTCGGAAAAGGAGTTTTGCTGCTTCACGACAACGCGCCAGCACACACTCCAAGAAAAGCTGCCGAAACTGCGCGAGAAAGTGGCTGTGAAATTTTGCCACATCCACCCTATTCTCCAGATTTAACCCCGTATGACTTTTTTTTGGTTCTCCAAACTGAAAAAGGATTTAAAAGGAAGGCATTTTGAAAGTGGTGATGAGGTCAAAGAATGGTAAAGGGCTGGGGTTTTGTTTTGTTTTGTTTTGTTTTGTTTTGTTTGTTTTTTTTATTACACAGAGACGGTCATCTATTCTCAAGGTCTTTTCAAGATCATACACCTATGGAAAAAATGTACAACTGTGGGAGGCGACTATATACATGTAGAGAAAGATTACGGCTAGTACCAAATTCCAATTTTCTTCCCTTATTCCTTCGATCATGGTCTGGTTAAAAAAAAAAAAACTTTTGGTATGCCCCTCGTATGTGTTTCTTGAACTGAAACGTTGATGTACTAGCAAGTACTAACCGAGCAGAGACCGTACGATGATAGTATTTATAGTCATTGGAAAGGAGACCAGTGTGTAGTTTTGGAAAAGAAAAGAGAAACTGTGGAAATGGGCGTGCATGATAAATATCATAGGGTCAATCTGTGACGAAAAAACAAAACAAATCAAAAACTGTTGTTAACTGCCTACACAAAATGAGTGACATATATCAAAATCAAAGGTTATCTTGCAAGAGGCTTTGTTTTTCGGAAGTTAGACACCTAGGTTTAACACCATCAAACACGATGAGTGCCTGTGCTGATGCGGTAGGCGATTCGCTGTCACACGCAGGAGACAAAAGTTCGATTCTCATGTGGGGAGAACATTAATTTTAATGAGTATCTCGGTCTTTCTGCTGGCGGTTTTTCTGCTGGGATGTTGTAGATCTATCCCTCTCTGCCCCGGTTGACCCTGGTGGGCAGGGTCGGAAGCCTGCCTCCTGAAATCAATAATCTAAATTGTGTCAATGGGTGCGTAAAAGCACATAGATCTACATTAAAATTATAACAAAAGAAAAAAAATACTCTCCAAAAAACACCCCCCTCCAAAAAAAAACACAAAAAAAACAACAACAACAACCAAACAACCCCGCCATCAAACGGACAGCGAGTGTAAGATGAAGTCAGGCAGTAAAAGTAAAAGACTTGACAGAACACATTGGGAATGCGTATGTTTGGTGGTGTGCTGTGTTTTCACTGCTGGCACAAAACACAAAAGAAAGACACACTATTCCCATTTGTCTGTCTTTCTATCTCC
>NW_004798014.1:77604-80232 GCF_000002075.1 Aplysia californica | reverse complement strand
TCTCTCTCTCTCTCTCTCTCTCTCTCTCTCTCTCTCTTTCTCTCTCTAATACCTTATAATACAACACCATTCTTATACTTTAAGGCCATCTGCAGGTGGAATTTCTAAAGTCCATTATATCCCTTGACTATATATAGCACTGATGATATATCCATATTAGTCAGATATCAAAGAATAAATTCAAGTAATTATTTGTTATTATAAGCACATGGTAACCAATGAATAATTTCATCAAATTTCAGAAGCTATCTTCTCTCTTAGTTTTCGTCTGTTGGCTTTCATTTTTAGCAAGTACAAACTACAACACATATGTAACAAACAAATAACGCCAGATTTGTAATGTTTCAATTATGAAAATAATTATGGACTCTGGAAATATGTACATGGATAAATAGCCAAAAAATCTCAAAATTCCAAACAAAAACACTGATTGTAATTTTATTCTTTATTATCTTAAAAAAGGGCTCTATTTCAGAACAGGTCGACAATGGGTGTACAATATGTAAAATAATTAAACTATTCAGATGAAAAATAAAGGAGAAGGTGTAATTAAAAGTCGGAAAAATAATTCGGAAAAAAAAGGAATTAAATATTTAAAAAACATGATCTAAAATTGAAATATATATTTTTTTTAAAATGTGTATATGACTTCTAAATATAATTGATTGAATTGGGTGCTCGAAATTTTGAAGGAAATGGATGTAGGTTTCAAAAATGGAGGGGGGAAAATGCATGGTCAAACTGGGGGAAAATGGGGAAAATCTCATCCGCCGATGGCCTTAAATTCCTATGCATGGATCCTTTTTTCAAAAGTTGCTCGCATGTAGATAGTTCCTTCCAACTACAGATGACGTAAATATGAAAACGTTGGTTGCGGTTAACAGTAACATATTATAACCTAATAATTTGTAGTATATATTTGTATTATTATAACGCTCTAGCCAGATGCATAAATCACAAAGTGGGGTTACTTCTTGGGCTACCCCGCACTACGTCTCTGAATAGTGTACGCGTCTATACATTTTAATATAATGTACGTATCTATCCTATGGCCTTTTATTTTTTGTCTTGATAGACGTTGTTTGAATAAATCAGCAATCGTAACAGCTCCGAGGCGGTACACATAAATAAAGGAAGTAGATTGCTCAAGTACTTCTTCCCTCTTTTCAGATATTATTTCCTTGATGTGTGTTGGTGCTCCAAAGGTGAGGCATCGTTGGGTACCTAGGGAGATGATGTAATGATGTGTTTTACCATTTTACAGGTGTGATCTGGATTTTAAAAATTTATAGCAGGGATATTTTGAATTTGTCCAGTTGGTGACCTACTCTGTCTTCTCCGATTTTCAACCACCTAGATCTGTGCGTCACTGCAAGAACGTGTATCACTTCATAAAAAGAACAAAGAAAATACTTAATTATCAGCGTATAAGTATAACTTATCATGTAATTTCGAGAACTGAACATGAATACATTGCTTTGAGAAAACATTTATTCAGGAAAAATGAGAAAAGCAAAGTCCCTTCAACACCATTTCTTTTTCCAACCTCCTTTTCCACTTGGGATTCGAACCTTTAGCTTCTGCGGGCTGATCATCTTCGTAAACGCCAACACCACAATGTAGAGGCTGGCGCGTTATCATAATAATTTAGCCTCACAATTAACATTAGAATTTCAAAGAAAGACAGAGAGCAAAATGGTTTAGCCACCTTTTATGTAGGCTATGTCACCTAGCCAGCCAGCCTCGCGAGTCAATAACACCAAGCACTCAGGCAGTAAAGGAAGAGGAAGGCCACGCAAAATGTGGATTGAGGGTGTCATGGAAACCCTGAGAAATCATATCTCAATTGAAAGAGCTGCGGAACTGACCTACCAGAGAAAACTATGTCCCCTCGACGCTTAACGGCAACAGAGGATGAAAAAGTAAAAATGAAAGTAAGTATTAAGTCACCGAGAGTAAGTTATCCTTACCTGAGTCAAAGAAATGTGTTCTGTGTTCTGTTCCTTCAGCCTCTTGTCCGTCATGTGACTGCTTGTATTACCGTGGCGAAATGTAATAGTTTTACTTATAGTGCTGACTTGCTGGAATTAAGCTACACCAAAAACATGTGTAAGTTGTGCGTGGTCTTTCCTCCACATGTAAAGAGCACGAATAAACACCAAACTATCAGAATTCAAAGAAGCTTAGGCCAGACTTCAACGTAAGAATAACTCTTTTTTCTACTCCAACCTTAACTCCAATATGAGGACCGAGGAAGTATTTTCTGGCTCAGTGAACAGTCATACAAGTCAGAGTCTCTACAGTAGCGCAATTCTAAGCTCCCCTTGTTATATACCCTACACCGTTCTCAACAATGTATAGCCTAGCTCCCCGTGGCACAAGGACAACCCTCTAGTATAGACACCCGACTGTCTATCCCGGCCTGCCCGTCGCATGTCCACAAAAGACCCAGCAAGTATGTAAAACGTCGCAGTCGCAGGCAAAACACTTAAGTCCATTTTTTTTTTTAATGGTTTAGTGTGTGTGTACTGTGTGTGGTGGTGGTAGTGGGTGATGGTGAGGGATGTAGTAAGTTATGAGGGCGATACACGATAAAATACTATGTCATATGAACAGCTGTATGCTGAT
>NW_004798014.1:74392-76901 GCF_000002075.1 Aplysia californica | reverse complement strand
GTTGTTGTCGTTGTGGTAGTGATGGTGGTGGTGGTGGTAGCTGTAGTAGTAGTAGTTGTTGTTGTTGACGGTTTCTTTTGGGAGGTGAGGGGGTCGATTTTCTTTGTTTGGCTGTATGTTTGTTTGTCTGTCTGTCCCCATTCACCCTTTTCTGTCTCTATAATATGTCTTTTCCGGTAGACTATTCTTCTGAACTTGCCTATCTCTGGATTCCTTTTCTCTTTTTCTTCTATCCGTGTCTTTTTTAAATATCAATTCTTCGTCACATCTTCGTGAATCAAAATCTATCTCTTCCACTTTCTTCCAAACTACCTTCCTCCCCTCTCTTCCCCTGCTCCTCACGATCCCCACCAAACCGCTTCGAACGCCTGCGCAGTTTATTAACTTTGCATGTTGTCATTACGTGGTGCATACTTTTTTCTCGTCTTGTTGCCTCCTTTCAGTGTAAAAAAAATAAAAATAAAAATAAAAAAATAATAATAATTAAACGCCAATTATTTCTCTGTGTCTTTCATTCCTTTTTCTTTTCCTCTGCATGCCTTCAGCAACTGACAATAGCACACGGGGAACATGAAAAAGTACCCCTGGTCTCTTAAATTCTTTATTTTAAAGACATTTTATAGTTTTCTATAGTCCTTTCCATTGATTATTTCTGTTGCAAACAGGAATTTATTTGTTATTAAGGATATTTTTACACTTTCATCAACACACGTATTGATGTCATTTAGGAAATAGGTTTCGACCTTAGTTAGACGGATACAACATTCTGACAGAAAGACACGATACACTTGTTAATAGGCCTAAAATTTTACAAAATCCTCCCTACATGGGAATCGAACTTGGGTCTTCTGCATACGACGTCGAAGTGCCTTATTTATAACTGTTACACCACAAACATGGAGGTTAGCTGCTAAGCAGTCGCGAACCAAATGGGGATGGTCGTGGAGAGTAGAGGGGAACCCTGGTGGCACAGGTGCTTCAATAAATACCTCACACACTCGAAGAAGGGACCATCTTGGCGACGGGAGGCGCCATAAATCCTACCAAAGCCCACACTGCCTTGTGGGTTGTCAGTGGATGACAAAGGCTAGCAGAGAAACTGTACACAAACCGGCAGTAGGCAACGGGAAACCACTGCCGTAATATCCCAAGAACAGTCATGGAAAAGTACATTCATTTATCAGATAACAGCGTTAAGGGGGTTCATGATCCTGCTCTGAACTCCCCGCTGGGTAGGGACCGCCACAGACAGCAGGTGGCGCCCGATCGTCATCCAGCTACTGGCTGCAAAAATAAGCAACTTAACATCGCCACATGGAATGTAAGAACAATGTACCAGAAAGGCAAATTAGATCATATAGAACAGGAAATGGATAGGATGAAGCTAAATATGTTAGGCCTTTCAGAAGTTAGATGGGAGGGGCAGGCTTGATTAAAAGAGGATCCAAAACAATTATATATTCAGGAGAAAAAACCCATGAAAGAGGAGTCGGAATTTTATTTGACGAAGCAACAGCAAGGAGCATCAAAGGTTTTTGGGGAGTGTCAGATAGAGTCATCGTGGCTAAATTAGGGGGAAAACTTTTTGACATAGGTGTCATCCAAATATACACACCAACATCAAAGCACGACAACGAGGAAATTGAGACTTTTTATGAAGACCTTGATAAGGCAATGAAACAGTTAAAATCACAAGATGTAAAGATAGTCATGGGAGACTTTAATGCTAAAGTAGGAAGTACACGTATAGAAGATATAGTTGGACCATGGGGACTGGGTAGAGAGAATGAACGGGGGGAACGACTGGTAGAATGGTGCAGAGAAAATAATTATATGATATCAAACACCTGGTATGAAAATCACCCAAGAAGAAGATACACTTGGAAGAGTCCTGGCGATAGAAGTAGAAATCAATTAGACTTCATACTTTTTCAGAAACGTTTTAGAAACACAATAAAATCGTCTAAATCAATGCCGGGAGCAAACTGTGATAGTGATCATGCACCAGTCATGTGTAAAATCCGGATACGACTAAAGAAACTAAAAAAGTCAAAGTATGAACATAAATTTGACATAGGTCTTTTAAAGACAAATCAAGAAATGAAAGAACGCTTCTCCATAGATGTAAGAAATAAATTCCAAGCTTTGGAAAACATTACTAAATCGGAAGAACTATGGAGGAAAATGAAAGACTCAATAATAGAAGCTGTGGAAGAAAATATCCCCCCGAAAGCTAAAAAAGCAAATAAAAAATGGATGACCCAGGACATATTAAACCTAATGGAAGAGAGAAGAAAGGCAAAATCAAATGTGGAAAAGTACAACATCTTAAACAGGAAAATAAAGAAAAAATGCAAAGAAGCAAAAGAAACATGGATAAACGATCAATGTCAACAAAGAGAGAAGAACCAAAACAAAGACAGCAAATACATGCATTCAAAAATCAAAGAAGTAAGTGGGATAAAAGGATGCTCAAATACAGGATGCAAAAGATCAAAGTGAGTGGATA
>NW_004798014.1:71027-72195 GCF_000002075.1 Aplysia californica | reverse complement strand
AAAGAAAAAGAAAAATGAAAACAACAATAACAACAACAACAACAAAAAGACAAGGAAAATAACAGGCTAAAAAGTTACAATATTGCTCAGGGCATCCTTATTAAGGGTTAAAAAAAAAAAGCCCCACAAGGAATACACTGTATACTGGTTTCCCATGGCAGCTTGAAGTAGTTGACCACCCTAAGATGTTTACATATTAGGTTCTTTTAAGAGAGGTAAACGCCATCAAATGATGTGCATGGGCAGATACAAATTTTACCGATTAATCTACGATAGTCATTGGTAGGGCTTACGTAATTTGATTATTTAGTATTATTAATTTGTGAAGTATAAAAAATACGTTTCCTTCCCTTAATTCCCGTTCCCGTAAAGCAACCCCAAAAAACATCTTTCATTTATGGCGAAACAATGTCTTAGCCCAACGGACTGAATTGAGTTTATGTTTTGCTTTGTTTTCGTTGCACTTTGGATTTCGTTCTGTATTCTGTGTCACAGCAAAAAGGTTGCAGTGCATGCACCTGGATGATTATAAAATATTGCAACTAAAAATCGACGAATCGAAAGTCTAAAGACCGGAAGCACGAGTACATTGCACAATGTTAGGAAAGATAACTCTCGTATTGAAGCATATTCCTTCTTTTGCCTTGCCACTTGCTTTCATTCTCATGTGGGTGGGATGACAATACATTTCACGAAGGCACGAAAACTTTGTTGCAGTATCTGTCTATAGTATCAAGGACTCCACTGTCTGCTACGTTTGACTTCCAACATGGAGTATTTGGGCTCTGAAGGAGGACCCAGACAACACTATTCCTTAATGTAGGTTTCTATACTCTTCTAGATCTAGAAATCTAGTCTATAAATAGCCAATTGTACTGGACCAGACAGATTCTAGATTCTAGATTTAGATGGTCTACTTACTTAGCCGAAGACTTTAAAGCCTAAGTAGCCTTGATCTTGAATCTAGATCTAGATCTATATTTTATAAGGCCACCTCTATTCTCACCCGGGATGAGAATAGTGCAGGCTAGATCTAGTCTTTTGGCTATTCTCACCCGGTGCGCGTTCACTGTTATAGCCTAGATCTAGGCCAACAAATTTTGCGTTCACCCTAAACCACAGAATTCTACACTGTGATAACAGAAAAATTGTAGAATTCTGGGCGCTT
>NW_004798014.1:53248-69223 GCF_000002075.1 Aplysia californica | reverse complement strand
GGGGGAGAGAGACAGAGTGGAGACAGAAAGACTTGTACACAGAGTGGACCGTTAGAGTAAAAAAGATAAACACTGAGACTGAGAGAGGGAAGGAGACAGAAAGAGACTGTATGTGTGTGTGTGCGTTAGAGGGAAAGTAGCAGGGGGGATAGACAGAGACAAAAAATGAGAAAGAGAAGGTGAGGGATGCACAAAGGAGAGAGACCAAGAAATAGAGAGGGTGACAGCTCCATTGAAATTATGACATTGTTTTTTGGCTGCGGCTTTTCGGACTCGAGTCTGAATAGCCTCCCGTGGCTATTCGGACTCAAACTCCAATCATCCAATGCGCTTGCGCTATGACCAGGCGTAGGCTTGAGAGAGTATATGATTTATAGTCTCTGGTGTAGGCTAGGCCCTACCGGATGTGTCGCGGACAGCCAATTCGACCTTGGCCTTCCTCGGCGGTTTCTATGTTCTGCCAAAGTTTTCGACACAAATTGAGAAAAGTATTATGGTGACGTCAAAAGGGAACATGACAACAGCTGCAAAATCTGAAATACTAGATCTAGATCTACACAACAAAGGCAAACGAGGAATCGGCAATCTGAGCTCAGAGCAGTGAAAAAAAATTGAAAATCAAAGTTTCAGAACAACAAAGGATTTTTACTATCTTGGGTAGTCGAAACCTGCTTTATTTGATGAGAAAGACAAAAGCATTGATCAATTGGAAGTTCAGTTAGAAATTAAGAAGAGAAAAGTTAAAAGCCCTTCCAACAAAGGGAACAAAAGTCAGTCATTCAAAGTAACATGGGTCTAAAGGTATCTGTACAAAACAATAGGCCTACCTATTCTGATAGTGTTCAAAACAAGCAACAGTCCTTGTTCAGTCTGAAGGAGGGGTATTAGCTCAAAACGTTTGTAAAGTTTTTGAAATTGTCATTTCTTATGGACAATTAGAATGCAAATCAAATTTTAAAACAATTAAAAACCAATGTGCCAGGGTCTGGACAATAAAAATGTATCTTATCTTATCTTATCTTATCTTATCTTATCTGATCTTATCTTATCTTAATGACAACAAAAGAGTCAGTTTGGAAGTTTTGGAGTTTGAGTCCAAATATATATAGCCACGGCCACTTCGTTGTTTTTTTCTTCAAATTGTCGTATTGATTCCTCCAACAACAAAAAACGGAGGAAAAAACAATAGTTCATCGAAAAGACACCCGCAATCTTAATTTAGACCTAGGCCTCGAAACTAGACCTATGACTTATCTGTCTGTCTAGATCTTGACCTTGGCCACGGAAGAACCCAGGTCTTCCCTGAGCCCTGAGCCAAGAGGGTGCTGTGACTTTCCAAAATCACAAAATATTTCCCCTACCGGGTCTGTATACTGCGTGACTTTATTCCCGGTTTCCGGCTCTGTATGTATATATACTCCCTATTTTATAACCTCTCTGATTTTAGAGGATAGCCTAATTGATGCTTCATTCTAATTGTTCAGAATGAGATAAATTTGTCAAGAGTCAAGAGTGGGTATCCTTGCCTTGTTGAATAGGCCTAATGTTCACTAATTTTTTTCTTTTCTTCTGTTCACAGCTCATGTTGCAGATGTGGATTACAGATTGAGCCAAACCCAACCAACATGTGTGTAAACTGTTTACGGTCAGATGTGGACATTACAGAGGATATTCCAAAAACGTCTGTGCTTAACTTCTGTCGAAGCTGTGAGAGGTAAGAGTGTGTGTGCTAAGCTTACTGAAGCAGAAGGGAAAGATTTTTTATCAGTTGTGTGTTGAATCATTATTTTATATTATTTTTTAAAAGTCAATATGGGGGGAATTGTGAGCCAGTTATGAAGACATCAGACTTGCAATTTTAAAATTTTGGGATCGATCTGCAACACCATAGTCTGATAGTACTTGATATTTCAGTGGAAATGTATACTTGGCCTTGAATATATTTATCGAAGTGACTATTTCTCCGAACGTTCGGAGAAATAATGCCGATCTTTATTTCTCCGAACGGTTTCCGGCTTCCGGTCTCGTGATTTTTTGCCTATTTATTGCGAGAGTTCGGCGCCAACTTTCATTCTGCCTCTGGTCTGGGAAGGAACACCGCATGGCAAGCCCGCCTACAGACAACCTTCAGTAACACCCACCACACACCCACCACCATCATGCACATGTACACACACAAACTTATACACACACTAACTAAACATGATCAGTGGGCAACTTTTGAACGTATGACGAGCTGAGCTGTGGATGGAGAGACAGTGTGAGTGAAAGAGCAGGTGAAAGGAAGAATACGAGTGTATCCACAGGCGACAGCAACTACAAGACGACGACACCGACCCCCCTGGCCTGGTCCACAGCTCACGAACGAAAGGAATGTGGCTAAGGCAGTGTTTTGCCTATATTGTTGTTCATGGTTCACAGGGTGCAAGGGAATGAGTGAGATTTTCTCTGTGTGTGCCTGGAAGGAGGGGGTGGGGTGTGAAAGTCATGCGGACAGGGATGAGCCGTGGGAGAGAACACGGCGGGAATTGAATGAATGAGTGAAACTGAAAGAGAGGAACGACTCATGAGCCCTGGAGTGAATGGATCCTGTGTTTCTATTTTTGTATACTTTGAACTGTTACTGAATAAAGGCTGAAATAAAGCCCGAAAAACAAACACACGCATGCTCCTCACTCTCCACTTACACTTACATACTTACTACCACACACAGACACACTCACACTCGCACATGCATACACACACATACACACACACACACACACACACACACACACACACACACACACACACACACACACACACACACACAGGAGCAAATTTATAGGTCTATATATCTATTTCAATTTTCAAGAGCTAGTCTGGCTAGTCTAGAGATTTTTAGATGAGTGTAAAAACGTGAAAAAGAAAGGTTTCACATCAGAATGAAACCAAAATTAGAACAGCCCATAAACAACCACAAAAATTAACAAATAATAAGGACGTGAGTCCACCTGTCCGAAGAAGATTGGCTGTTTTAACACTAAATTGCGTAATTGTAGAACAAAGTACAGGATATTACAAGTAAATTGTGGAATCGCACACATTAAGGGGCCTGCCAGTGTCAGTACATCTGATCGGTTTTGGTGGAACATATGCTATAACATAACACATTTAAATCTATATATATATATATACACATGTATATCTATATATAGAGGGGAGTGATTGAAGGGGAGGGAGCCCCTGATTACAATGGTCTCACACTATACAGCCCTGCCACCCCGGCCCGGCCCCTGGCTTCGGGGTTGCCAAGATATGGCCAGAGTGTAAAAGTTTGACCCTACATGTGGGACCGGGTCTGGGGGAGGAGGCAAAGTTTAATATAAAACACCACAAAGAGGGAAAAATAAAAGTAACTGTAACATATTCAACAAATCAACGTGGTGACAACAAGTGAGAAAGAGACGAAGTGAAGCTAGGTGAACTTTCTTTCAAAAGTAAAGAGGTTCGGTTTCTTTCTTTCTTTCTTTCTTTTTTAAAAATTTTACTTTTATTCTCAGATTTGGGGACCAAAAAATAGAGCCACGATTGATTGGTCGCGTCTGCGACAAACGCAGATATCTATGCTAGTTCTATGTGTCGTTATCAATAACCCTCCATAGATCTAGATCTAGATCTAGACAGCACACGAGTGAACACAACACATTAAGTTTAAGAGCAGCACCTAGACGGTCAGAGAGATGAACGGTAGTAAGAACGTATAGAGCAGCACCCTTCATAGGCAACACGTCATCTGTAACGAAAAACTGTTTGGAACTGTAGCATTTCTTTATATAAATATTTACTGCGGACATTTTTTGGACTGATTGAACCATATTGTATACGAACAATCTTTGGTAGGCCTATACTATAATTATAGATCTATATAATATCCGAAATTTGCGGAATGGATGTGATTTCAGAGTGTTCGGAGAAATAGTGCCCAGCTTTATTTTCCTGAACGTTCGGAGAAATAGAGCCTAGCTTTATTTTCCCCGAACGTTCGAAGAAATAGTGCCGCCCTTAAGGCCTATATTTATTTCACTGTTAAAAGACTAGTATTAGTATGCTGTATGTTCTGTAGTGCTTTGAGTGTTTGAGGTACTGAAATATTTGAAAATAGAATGAGCAAGCTGATTGATAGGTAATGTAGTATTCTTTATAGCCCTTGATCAGAAGGCTTTTTACTAAAAACTCACTTTCATTATCCTCCCTCTCTCTCTCTCTCTCTCTCTCTCTCTCTCTCTCTCTCTCTCTCTCTCTCCCTCTCCCTCTCCCTCTCTCTCTCTCTCTCTCTCTCCCTCTCTCTCTCTCTCTCTCCTGGCACTGTGGCGTCGTAAGTGGTTAACATCACAAGACAATCTCTGCAGTGGAACCCACAAGGAGCACGAGGCAGGGGTAGGCCACGGGAAACATGGAGGAGATGCGAGAAATGAAGCTCACTTGGAACGAGCTTGAAAGGATGGCTCAGGACAGAGATAAATGGAAGGAGCTTGTATGTGGCCTGTACCCTGCCAGGGGTGAAAGGCATTGATGATGATGATGGTGCCGACAGCACGCAGGAACTCAACACTAGCTTGGGGGTCCTTGAAAAGTGCTGAATTTGGATCTCTGAAATGTCCCAGCAGACATGTTCTGGCACAATAGTTGGCAGGACATTTCAGGAACAAGTGATCCACTCTCGTCCCCCTCCCTGCAGGCTCGACAGGACGGATCTGGGTTGTCTGTTGGCGCAATTTTGTGTTAATATGATTTCAGCTTGGGCGATTTTCCATCAGTTTTTATTTGGGAGAGAAGCCGGCGGTCTTGTGGTATGAGCGAGGACTCAAGCTGGTGTATGATGGCGGCTGGGCGAACGGCAGTTTCGGTTTTGCCTTTCTTTTTCTTTTTTGCGAGTCGAATGGTGGGTGGGGGCTTTAGCTGTTAAGAAATTGATTGGCGCATCAATCTGGGTAAGCGCTGCTGCTTCATTAGCCATGCTGTCAATTCCTCGTTCCCAGCTAGTCTAGCGTGGCCTAGAATCCACTGTAAGTGGATGGAACATTCGGAGCGTTGACAGAGGGTGAGCAGACACTGCCAGATTGAGCACGTCACCTTTTCTGTTTGGTTGGCGGGGCTGTATGAGAGGTGCATGCTCATGACCGCTTACCGAGAATCAGTGTATATATGAATGCGCTCACTGTTCGAAAGACTGCCTGCTGTCTGTACATAGCAGGTCTATCATGCCCAGCGCTGTGTTGAGAGCTACGAACTCGGCCCTGTAGCTGGAACAATACTGGCCCACAGGTTCACGTTGGTCAAGTTCGGTGTCACCGGTCTTGATGAGTATTCCACTGCCTCCATACTCGGTACTGTCTTTAGCTGTACCATCAGTACAGACTTCTACATCGAACGGGGGGAGCGACCGAATGGTAGCCTCTGTTGCTGCTTTCCTGACGGCTGGTTCCTCAGCACGTTTGCAGTCGACAAAGAGATTGGTGCTAAGAGTCATGTTCAGCCTTCCATTGTTGTGTGGGGGGTAAAACAATTGGCTTCTCACTAGGGTACATACCCAGTTCAGTTTCAGCCACGAGGTTTTGGGTATGCTTTCTCCAGCTCGACTTGCCTGTCCGCCTGACCACTGATTTTGTTGCAGAGGCTCTGTGTTCATTATATAACCCTGGAAATGTGTGACTTTGCATTTATCAAAGTAATTGAACACAAGAAAGGACCCAGAAAAACGCAAGTGATGATCACAGTGCTTCCCTCCTGTAAAGAGATTGAGCTACTGACTGATAATAATAGCTTGAATGAGTGAACTGTGCTGTGTGGTTTAGCTTTAATAAATAGTTTTTTTGTTCTCCTCCAGATATCTGCAGCCTCCGAATCAGTGGGTTAAAGCTGCGCTTGAGTCTCGAGAGCTGCTGTCCGTTTGTCTGAAGAGATTGAAGGGCCTTAATAAGGTATTATTACATTTTAAATGGGATATTTTGAATTACTTCTACTGTTTTGTATTACATTGTCATACACACTTGACACTTACTCTTTTATTTATTTTGTCATATATATAAAAGTAGAAGTAACCTTTATACGTTTTATTTCAAAATTTGTATAAATAAAATTATTTTATAAAACTTGTATTACAATAACCATCAACTTGCTACTGTAATAAATGAATCTTATTCTCATAAATAATTGATGAAATCGAAAAATATCCCATTGTTAGCATTTCTACACTATTTTTTTACATGGTGGTGGTTCATAATTTCAAGAATGAAGCAGTTTGAGGGAGGTTTATGTCTCACTGCTACTATTGCACGTTGTTGATATATATAGAGAATGTTCTCCCTCTTATGATTTGGATGTTATCTCTCCCCATCGCAAAGTAGCTCTTCTTTCAACTTTCCACCTTCTCCATAATTTTGAAGATTAATGTGGTGGTATATATGTGCCATTCTACCTTTCACGATATTTAACTTAATTTTCCATGCCTTACCATTCGCAAGTTTAAAATCTGTCTCCGTGTGAACAAAACATTGGTATGAAGTTTTTTGTTATGCTTCTCCACAGGTCAAGCTGATTGATGCAGGCTTTGTGTGGACTGAACCTCATTCCATGAGGATTAAGGTTAAACTGACTGTCCAAAAAGAGGTATGTTGTGGCTGAAATTATTATTTTTTCTTTTGGTTATTCTCAGACATTCCCGTAGTTTTTAACTCATTCGCTACGCCGAGCCGTGGGGGGCGGCGCGGCTAAGCCGCCCCCGGCGGCTCGAGAACTGACGTTCAATTTTAGCTTGGTTTCTATTCCAATCCACATATCCATGTTAAAATAAAGGTCATAATATAACGTTGACCTCTGGGTCAAGCGTTTCCACCGAAAATCGGAAGTTTTGATTCAGTTTTGAAACACGATTTCGTAGTTTATTCGACTTTGTTTTATCGCGATGCCAAAATTATAGCCAGACACCAGTCTTAGTACTTTTACACAACAAAATGTATCATTATTTTGCTCACTAAAGAAATGTAGGACTGTTCTTTATAATATTGATACTATTGGACTCAAATTGCCGGTGCACTGTAATTGAGAAATCAATATTTTTGAGTGTTAGGTCTAGGCCTAGATCTAAATAGTCAAAATATTTTTTTCTCCCCAAAATCACTACTTTCGGGTGAAATTAATCAAAAAGTACCACTCAAGACATGTATAGGTTTATTCCAAATGCAATTCTGAATAATTTCATATAAGATATGCGTATTTTTTTTCTGTTTGAGATCCTTTTTTCAAAATTATTAAATTTTTATTTTTTTTTTCAATATCGGATGTTATGATCCAAATGTACAAATATTATGGAATGTATGTAAATAACTGCACATTTTTCAATATTTTCCTGTTCTATATACAGTTATGGTTATTTCGAAGTATCATTTGACCAGGTGCAAACATATTTTTTTAGTTTCACTTGAGATTATAAATTTTTTATTTTCCAGTTTTATCCGCATCCAATCACAATTGTGTTGCATAATCGCCTCTTACAGGAACCAAAGTTGAAAAATACGCAAATAAATAATGCAGATGTAATTCTACAAACCATACTGAAAATGTTGGTATATAATATGTTGATATTTATTTGAATTTATGGCCCCAAAGACCTGTGAACTGCGCACTAGTCATCATCTCATTTCGCCCTCCCGAAAAGAATTCGTCCACAAGCCGAAAATAATACGTAGCGAATGAGTTAAGGCCGAGGGCAGTTTTGTTTTTGAAGATGTGGTTAAAGCTATGAAGTGCAGTGGTTGAGAGATGAATGAAGCATTATGTTGGCAGGCTGTTAAAAATTTTCTGAGAGAGTTAAAGCTGTTTCATTGTTTTAACATCTGTACCAAGATTATGAATATTTTAATAAATATTTCTTTAACTTATGCAACCAATTCTACAGATTAAGTAGACCTGCATGTTTGCCGACAATTGTCTGAAATCCGACAATCGCGACCCGACCCGCGAACCGGCCGATGCTATCGCTAGGCCCGCCTAGTAACAGTCAATGTGCGTAGTGCGAGGCCTGGCCGACTGCCAGCGACCCCTTTTTCTCCCGTCGGCTTCGTCGGCACTTTCGTTTTCGTGCCGACCGTCGACGCGCGCACCGCCGACTGCCGACGTCGGCGTTTCCGACATAATTGTCGGAACCTAAGTAGAAATGCGAATACGAAAAAGGACGACAACTTAAATTATCTACTTTCAGTTTCGTGCTCGAGCGGCCATTTTCAATTTCGTTTGTTGACTAATTCAATTGTTCAGATCGTGTGGGTTCATTCAAGTCCGACTCTCTTGTTCTAATAGAATCTAGATCTAGATTTATATAGAGATCATTATAGACCTCAATGGAGGATTCATAATCCAATTGTATTGTGTCAAACCCTATCATAGGTTGTGCTGTAATATTAATATTGGTAAAAATAAGCATTTCATCAGGTGCGTGAATTATTTATTATTATTATTATATTTAGATCTATAGTCTAGATTCTAGATCTAGATCTAGTTAGATATCTAGATATAGATCTAGATCTAGCTAGATCTAGATCTAGAATCTAGACACAGCTGAGTCCCTCTGTTCGGAATCGGATGCGGATTTCTAGTTCAAAGCCTAGAATCTATTCCTATTCACTTGTTCTTCAGGATCTAGATCTAGATTTTTCTATATCTAGATCTAGATCTAGATTTATTTTTTAGATTACTAGTCTAGTAGATCTAGATATCTAGATCTAGATCTATAGTCTATATGGAGGATTCATATTCCAATTCTATTGTGTTATTGTATCAAACCCTATAGCAATGTAGATGTAAGCCATATAGATATAAAATTTAGATCTAGATCTAGATCTAGAATCTATATGCTCCTTGTTTGTTTTGGAGTGTGGTTTTTTAATTAAATTTTTTTTTCATTTAGTACTTGTTTTGGCCTTTTTACATGCGAATCCCTTTAAGATGAGGCCCGATGCAGGTTCTTTTTGGGGTAGGGTTAGGGTTAGGTCTCTTCTTTATTGTGTTTGTTGGGGTGGTCGCTCGTTACTCGGATGTCCTTCCTTATGACACCCACTAAGGCTTTTTTTTTGGGGGGGGGGGGGGGGGGGGGTTGCGCAAAATTTTCAGACAATCTGGTTGAGGCTCACATGCAGGTCTAATTAAGGAATTACAATGTAAGAATAATAAAACTGAAAAGCAGGCTGATGGTTAAGATGATATAAAACATGGCTTATAATGCTGACATAATTATTCTGTACGGAGAAATAACAACCACTAAACTGATTCGGATTCAGCCATGGAAAATTTATGCTTCAAATACAATTTTTATCTTGGTATCTGAACTGCTGTGTATACTTGTGTGATCTCTACGAACACATTGTGTTACACAGCTAAGCAGGGCAGAAGAGGAAGAAGTGGAAGAATGTAAAGAAGGCTACTATCACTTCAAAATGGCTTTAAAATGCAAGCGTTTTATCACTTTTCCATCCAGATCTGGGTAATGTGCAATAAAAAGTCTGATTCACACTGATTGTGATAAATATTGCGGTTTTAGGTCAGAATATGTTTTGAGTTAGCCGAAGCAGGCACTGACTCTAAGGCATTTAGATCAAGTGCTGATTGTGAGTTCAGTGATGTGGGTAGTTAGAAAGTTATCTGGTGTGGTCTGCTCCTTAATTCTTACCAAACATTGATTGTTCTTAGGTCCCTTCCTCTTTTTTTTTTTCATACTAGAGAGTACTTTTTTGTACTTTCCTTCAGGTGCATCTTGCATTTATAGTTTTGTTCATTGTTTCCGTCAGGTGATGAATGGCGCTGTCTTGCAGCAGGTGTTTGTGGTGGAGTACACGGTACAGTCCAATATGTGTGAGGATTGTCATCGTGTGGAGGCCAAAGACTTTTGGCGTGCGGTTGTGCAAGTCAGACAGAAGGTCCGTGCTTACCGCATTAACTCTGTGTCTTTGTGCTTCATTTTTGTAAATGCGAGGCGTGCTGACAAAATAAGTTTCTTCTCGCACTCAGTGACTGGAGATATTTACAGAAAATCAACACAAGGGTCAAATTTCTAGATCTTTAAGCAATGCTGTACCCTTCAAGTTTAACATATCTTTTATTATTTACTACTTATTAACTGTGAAAACTCAACCTGTAAGTTTGATGTATCTATTTCCTTATAGGTAAAATCCGAGAGGTATCTCATTTTGTCAGCACGCCTCACAAATGTGTTGAACAAAAGAATTTGTTTCTGTGTTTGTTAGTAACTCTCATATAGAATCGAGGTGCATGTTGTTACTGCGTGGTTATGTCTTTGACTTAAGTCGGAATGAAAAAGCATTTTCAGTGGTTGTTGAAGTTGATGATCATAAAAGCATTTGCTTTAAAGATTAACATCTGATATATATATGGAGGTGGAGAGAGAGGGATGCAGGCACTTTTCTAGATGGAAACTTTTTTAACATGTCTTGATAACTCTTTCCCTTGAATAATTTTGGACAACAGATATTAAGACATAGTCAGTGGTTGCTTGCAGTGGAGAAAGAGTCTTGTTCTGTGCTCTATTTTATTTTTTGGAAATTGACAAGTCCTGTTTTACCAGTCGGCCCACCTTCTTACCATGACAAATGTATGTCCTCCAAAATATCAAGAAAAAATTTTTATATTTCGGTACAGTGTGACCACAAGAAGACATTTTTCTACCTGGAGCAACTGATCCTGAAGCACCGAGCACACCGTAGCACAGTCAACATCAAGCCCATGGCAGGTACTCAGTGCTGGTCATTTAATCATTCTTCATTTGTGTTTGTTCCTAGCACATCTTGATTTGTTTGGGGGTTGGGGGGTGGGTTGTGTCCAGAAAAAAACAAGCAGGTGTGATGGTCAGGGAATCAAATGGATGATGTGAGTACGTATATTCATGACAAGATGAAGCTTTTTGTGTCCATTTTACCCTTTTAAAGAATTGCATATTTGGTTGGGTTTTGTTGTTTTTTTCCCAGAAAGTCGAGTATATTTTTACTAGGTATTGTGATCAACAAAGTTTAATTCTAACGATTTTTCCTTCCCCAGATGGACTAGATTTCTTCTTCACCAAACAGGACGATGCCAAGAAGCTTGTGGAGTTCCTGTCCGCCTACGTGCCTTGCAGGTCAGTGATGAGAAGACATTGGTCACGTCATGTGTCGAGAGGAAAACTGTTCTAAGTGACATTTTGCAAATTTTACAGTAGAAGGAAAAAACTTTCTCAATTTAACAGAACGCAATTCTAGGATCCGAAACTCACATGTAGTGTAGAAAAAAGGAACACAGGCTCATTTTGTAAATCGTTTTCTAATCAATTTCTTCCATTCTTGTTAAATCAAACAAAGTGTCACGTAGAATACTTTTTTCTGAACAAAAATGTGAGGAAAACTATTCTAAGTGCCTTTAGCAGAGTCATTTAGAAAGAAAAGTATTCTAACTTACGCCCATTCACTGGTTTTCTTCATTTTCTACCACTGGTAACAGTTTTTTAAAGTGGGAAAAGTATTTTAACTGCCACTTTTAATATTTTTCCTCAAAATGTTTTCTCAAGTAGAAGATAAAATAATTTTTCTTAAGGCTGTAACTCAATCATTTTTAAAGCTAAGGCTCTGATGTTTTAACACAAGTTGCGTCCTGTGGTGAAAGTTAAGGCCATTGAAGAATCTCCATTTCGGCCGACATGTCACTTGGAATAATTTTCTTCTAGAGCCGTAACATGATTTCTTAAGGAATACTGATACCTCTAAGAATAAAATACGAGTATAAAATACAATAAAAACTCAAGAACGGTCGCTATGAAATTGAAACTTGAATAACTAGAAACATTCAATAAAAACATTCATTCTCTAAAAATAGAAAAACAAGGATCCTCTTTATGTTAGTCTGCTATCTTACTTTACCAACGATGATTTTCTCCCCAGGTTTGTGACTGGCCGGGAGCTGGTGTCCCACGACATCCGCAGCAACAAGTACAACTACAAGCACACGTTCTCCGTGGAGATTATACCCGTCTGCAAGGTGAGGTCCCCTCACGCGGGGTGTATGTAGGCTTTCCTGTTCTTGCAAGATCATTGTGTTATTGCAGTGACTATTCTACTGTCATTTGAAAAAAACAACAGTATACGCATTTTTGACACTTTTACAGAAGAGCTGACAGATGTTATAGATAGTACTATTTATAGTCTCTTTGGGAGAGCCAAAAAGGTGAATGTTGTAACCAATAAAACATTTGCTTTAAAAATAACAAGGATGCTAGTATCACAACTGTATCATTAAAAATATTGAATTGGGATATTTGCAAAAAGATCTTTTTTTTTTTTTGGTAACAATATTCAGCTTTTTGGCCCTCCTGTAAAATTTTAAAAAATGTTTATACTGTATTTTTATAAATGATGGTAGCATTCTGAACTGATTTTTAAAAATATTTTGTTCGATGGGAATTTGAAGAAATATGGTACCTTCTCCTGCGATCAAATATGTTTATTTTTTTCATGAGTTTGTCAAATTTTATTCTGGAGGAGATTACTTTCAAGAGAACTGCATTTTGCTTACTGAAACTAGGTACAGTTATTTGGCCTCAATATATATGTAAATCAGTAATGTGTTATCTATGTCAGCACTGCTGGTTCATGAGCTTGCAGTTATACTGTCATAAAAAAAAGATTTCTATTGGCATAACGAGTGTATGTGTTCCTGTCTCTGTGTGTGTAATGATGTTCTCTTTTAAGTATGTCTTTTCCTTTTAAATGGATTATAAGTGCAAGGCGTTGGTCCTGACAGGAGAAGTAGGTGCAGTCTGTCTCTAGATAATTTTAACGGTCTTGACTTGGTGATCGGATGAGAACTGGTAGGTTCAACATAGTATAGCCGTAGACAACTGTTTTGATGAAAGTGTGAGCACTTACATTTTTTTTTACAGTAATAGAATAGTGAATCAACTTGAACTGGTCTCTTTTTCTCTTTCCCAGGATCACATCATATGTTTGCCCAAGAAGACAGCACAGCAGCTTGGAGGAATCAGCCCCCTGTGTCTAGTGACGCGTGTCACACAAAGCATACACATCATCGATCCCAACACGCTTCAGTGTTAGTTATTCTACATTGTTCATTAAAAGAAAATCTTCCTTTGTGTTTCACAGCAGAAAAAAAAGTATGAGTCTGAGTTCATTCATTTTGTACGTATTTGTATTTTTAAAAATCCAGTCAATTTCTGTGGTGGTCATATCTCTCTAGAAGACATCTTTGTAAAGGTCATCCTTCATTCCACTGTAACATTGAATTGATAATAATAAACAGCATTTGTACAGCACATACACCTTTCAACGAAAAGCTGTGTGCTCTTTACTATCTGTATTATTATCCCAGCACACCCTAGAACACCCAGAACCATTCTCGAATTCCTGAGAAGCATACAGCGGGATTTAATGTCACGACCTTTTGGTTGCAAGCCCAACAGCTCAACCACAAGACTACCGATGTCACAGTGAAGAAAACAAACAAAAATTAGAGTCAATCAGGGGTTTATTTTATCCGGTATTTCTTTTTTTTCAGGGGCTGAGCTTAGCGGAGCGCAGTACTGGAGGAACCCATTCAAGGCTCTGGTCTCACCGAAACAGCTGATAGAGTACATGGTCCTGGAGGTGAACATGGTTTCAGACAGAGACAGGCCCAATCGACCACGCCTCTCCACCAAGGTAGGGATCCGTTGTTTTCGGTAAAGAGAAGCAAAGAAGATTCATTCCATTAAGTTAGTACATCAGAAGTTTTGTGAGAAAAGGAATTTTTAAAAAAGGAAACTCACTTTTTCTTTATCACCCTGGGAGAAATTTGGGTTTTATTATGTATATATATATATATATATATCACGGCGTCACTTTTCGCCCGATTCTGTTACTTTTAGTTCGCGTGACTCAGCAGCCCGCTGGAGCTCCCCGGCTCGGGGTCACGGGGTTAATGAGCCCTGAGGCGACTTTGCCGGTGTCGGTCGGGAAGTTCGCATTTTTGACTATGTTTAAAACGGTATAACGTCTTCCCCATCCCACACAGCAAACCATTACGCGGATGTACTAAAAGCTCAATATCTTGAGATTTATTCTGCGTTAGAATGGTTAGTTTCTGTGCCTTAGTTTTTGCTCTAGACAAGTGTTTGTAGAGTACCCAATTTGTCCTATTTTAGTTACTAACTTATGAATAAATGATTGTTATTTTAAAAAGGGCACGACAGATCTCTCCAAAATCTGTGTTAAACTGACTACGAATATCATGTCTTTTACCATGAGAAATCTTAAATCTGCGCGAGTA
This sequence comes from Aplysia californica, assembly GCF_000002075.1. NCBI lineage: Eukaryota > Metazoa > Mollusca > Gastropoda > Aplysiida > Aplysiidae > Aplysia > Aplysia californica. The sequence continues at coordinate 54,880 of NW_004798014.1, read as the reverse complement.
GTAATAGTCAAGTTATAAGAGAAGAAAGATGCACATCTGCATATTTTAACTAAAGACGAGCAGCGTTAGCTCTTATTTTACTATTAAACAAGAGAAAGTTACTCTGCGTTTGTTCATGAATCATGCTGTGTCTGTGGCGGCCTGCATACAACTAAAAAGATATAATATAAGCGATTTAAAAAAACACAAAACCGTGTAAATACATGGGTAGAGATAAACATCTAGTATGGAATAAAAATAATGACAGCTAAAACATTCATTCTTAGTTTTTGTGTAGGAAATATGCACGGACACAATTATGAATGTAAAGAAATCAGTCACATTGTCAGTTATTGCAAAGGGTCATAGAAACTTTTAAAAAGCTGGAAAAGTCTGGTGCTGATTCAGTGTCCCTGGAAAGCTAGAAATTGTTCTTATAACCCAATTACGAGAAGCCATCCCTATTATTCAGTCAACTTACAAAACCTAGACATAGCGTTTTAAGAAAAGTAAGGAATTTCTGGAGTGTAACAGATACTGTTAGTGTATTAGATCTACGTTGAAGATGTATTCTAGCACTAAAATCAATTTGTACTTTTCATAGAGAAACTTCATGATAACTTTTATAAACTTTCGAGAAAATATACGAATTTTCATGATTATATTAGACACATAAAGTTGTATTTGGAGGAATTACTTCGTAGCGAATTGTGTGCCCGATGGATAAAATTGCAAAATTACAGCCTTCTATTATAAGCGCAGATACCATCTTTTCTGAGTATCTGCACCAATGTTATGTCGTTCATGTTCCAAAAGTTCTACAGATTTTGATGATGCCTTTTTTTTATATTGATTTTTTAAAATTCACGCTAGTCCCCCAAAAAATTACAATTTAGTATTGCCGAATCCAGCGCGTCTAACGAAATAACCAGACAAGTTACAACGTCCGTTCTTTTTTGAGTCTCAAGAGCAGAAATGCATGCTTTGGGTGCACTAAATGAGAATTACCATAAATGCAAGGATGCACCTTAAATTGTACGTTGAAAAGTACCAAAAATTAAGTCTGCCCAGACAGAGCGGCGACAGGGAGCTGACCCCCGTGACCCCGACGTGATAAGGCGCCCGGCGGGGAACCCCCCGCGGCAACTAACATTCCACTGCCGGTGCGCCGTGATATATATATATATGTCTGTATGTGTGTGTGTGCTTGGATGCGTGCACACTCACGTCCATACTCATACAGACAATACCTACTTGACATTTCAAAGATAAGTATCACGTCACGTCAAAACTTACAGTATCACATTAATGCAGACATTGTTTCCAACAAACCATTACTGGCAGCCACAGTTCATTGCCCTGTTTTATAGCTAGGGTTGTCATATATCTTGCTCAAAGACACAGCTCAGTAGCCACCCATATAAAAGCCATGTCACTGACATTGCTGGACATTGTCTGTGAGCCTGAGTTTCCGGACGATTCTGAGACTGAGGCCCTTCAGGTATCAATTTATATACATATAATATGTATATTGTAGAAAATTGAAAGATCTACATCCCCAACAACGGGATTGTTTTCTTTTTTTTTGCTACTCGCTCCCTCTCTCTCTCTCTCTCTCTCTCTCTCTCTCTCTCTCTCTCTCTCTCTCTCTCT
>NW_004798014.1:42647-52788 GCF_000002075.1 Aplysia californica | reverse complement strand
CCCCCCCTCCCCGACAGCATATGTTGGCTGATGTGTACGTGGCCCGGATGAGTGACCTCGGAGCCAACGACCAGCAGTTTCACTGTCGCTCTCACCTTGGACATCTGCTCCGCGCGGGGGACACGGTGCTGGGGTGAGTTGTAGAGTGTGTAAGAGTGTGTGAGTTAGCACGTGGAGCGTGTCAACTGTCGGTAACAACATTCAGTTTTTTGCCTCTCCTATGATATTGTAAAAACTGCACCTTACTGTATTCTTAAGAATGACGGCAGAGCAGTAACTGCTAGCAGACCCACTGGATGTTATCAATTTTCCTGTCTTAGATTCGGGATAAATAAAATAAAAATTCTGAAAGTTTGGACAGGGCAATATGACATTGTCTAGTTCTTGCTTTGCAACTTTGAGGTTGTTAAACTCTCAATATATCAGACAATTATGTACAGTGTGTCCCATGTTAGGCAAATGCACAATGCATTCCCTTCGCAAGGTTCTATCCACATTGTGCGGGTGTATGACATGCGCTCAATTTGCTGCACAATGAAAGGTTTTCATCTGATTGTGAAAAAAGTTGTCGTGCTCTACACTGCAAGTCATGGAGTAATCACACTGTATTTTCCTTTTGAAAGAAGGCACAGAGAAGGTACTAATACTCTGGAAAACAGCCTACTGAGGCCTAGGAGGTGAATAAGTCCGTTAAGTCTTATACGTGGGTGGTTGGCCGGTGCTCTGGTGTGGTTTGTTTCTTCTTTCCTATCAAACATCTATCGTCCTTCTCTCCCCTTCTTCTTTTGTGTGTTTGCTGCTCTCTTGTAACACCTCTAATCTTCGGCACTTATATGACCTTATTGTGTTGCAAGTGCTGTAAAACTCTAACTAAAACTAAGAAGTCTTATACTAAAGTGAAAAAATAATATTTTTTCTCTCTTCATCGTTTGCAGGTTTGACTTCAGCAATGCCAACCTGAATCATCAACACTTTGAGGCGATGAAGGGAGACAGGATCCCGGATGTGGTGAGTTTTGGGTGCTGGCCACAGGCCTATGTGGGAGAAACGTGGGAGGGTAGGTGCGGGGGAAAGAACTGGTCAGTGGAAGATAGTCCAAAGTGATAGTGGTGATATAACAGAGGGGATATAGCTAATTAGAAGTGGAGATATACTGCCCTAAGCTGACAAAACGACTTTTGTTTTCATTTTTGTCACAAATTTAAAAAAATAATTAATTTGGTAAGTGAAAATCAAAGTGAAACTGATTATTTTTTTTTTGGTATGTTTTTTTGAATAAATTAGCCTTCAAATATCGGAAAAACGCCTTTTTTAAATAGTTGCGCCGACAAAATGCCTTTTTATCTAAAAAAAACCCTGCTGTACACTGACAAAACGCCTTTTTTTATTCACAGCAGTTTTGAGAAAAGAGTTTGTTTTTTTGTCAGCATAACCATTGAAAAATAGAGTGCTTCCGAAATTTGAATTTGAATTAAGAAACTAGTGACAGTTTCTCTTTGATTTTTTCATGCAAGTAGGGTGACTGATCAGGCTTTCGATTTAAATTTTGGCACCAAAATGAAAAAAGGCGTTTTGTCAGCTTACGGCAGAGCTCTTGTTGTTGCCTATGGCCTGCCACGCAAGGAAAAAATAAACCCCAAACAAACTGAGGATAGTGGTGATGGCAAGTTTTTAAAAAACATTGATTGTTATTATGGCCATGTTTGTAGTAAAGCATATTGTTTGTGGCTTATGGTTACAATTAATAGAAAAGTGATATGAATGACTGATTTTCAGTGAGTGTCTCCCCCCCCCCGCCGCCTCTTCCTCTTTTTAGAAAAAAAAATTATACGGGAAAGGAAATCAGCAAAGTGATGGCAGTCCTGTAGTAGCTCTAGAACTGAATTTAAAAAGATCACATAGGACTATGAAATATGTAGTAGGCCTTTGTATTTTTAAGATTCACAATGAAGCTTACGGTTTTCTTATTACTATTTCGCAAGAGTATTCTGTATTATTATTATTGTTGTTGTTGTTATTATTATTATTTATTATTAGTATTATTATTTATGCTATTATTCTTATTATTGGTGTAGAGTTGCACTCACTTTGATCAAGGAATTGTGTGAAAAATTACAGTCAATATGTATGTCTTCTTTAGATGCTGGTTAAGAAGGTGTTTGATCGTAACAAGAGGATTCGCCGCAGAAAGTGGAAGTTGGAGAGATTTGATGGGGCTGATGAGGCAGACACTGAGAGCGTTAACAGGTGAGAGAAATTTTTGAGATGTTGACGTATAGTCTGATTATTAACCTACCCAGCCCTAATGCCGATAGTATTAGTACGTGTGCTCAATGCTCCAACCCTAATGTTGACAGTATCGGTATGGATAATTTCGCTTGCGTGACCGAATAGGCTACTTTTAAAACAAAGAAAGCTATATCGGTGAACCTTGTGAGGGGGTTTGAAATTTGAATGCACTTCCTTTCTTCGCTTTTTGTTTACTTTTGGACTCTGTATATAGATCTAGACCTTTTTCCACGGAGTATTACAATTATTGTCATACGGAATCAGCTTAATATAAATTCTCTGGTCAAGTGAAGTTTGTGTTATCGGGGTTTTATTTTGTATATATGAGTTGATGTTATTGTTTCTTCATGCTGAAACAAGTGTTTGTTTACCAGTGTGTCTTTGCCCATCTGTTCGTGCAGGGACTTCAACGACTTCTTGGAAGACCTGGAGGAGGATCAAGCGATCAGAGAGAACGTCAACATTTACAAAGGTGAGAGTACCAAGTATTTCCGTATTTCTCCTGGGACGTTGTATCATTTCTTGAGTTGGTTTTCAGTCAAGTTTATCTTTTCCTGGGGTCCCAGCACCTCTTCCTCTTCACGTTACAGATTCCATCGATTATGTCGAATTTTGGATGAGTCGTTCTTTTTTTCACTCCCCCAATGACATCGGTTCATCCTCAGTTGACTGTACTTCTACTACTCTTATACTACTTTCTTTCATTGACCATGTGTTGTTATTGTGTAGATATGCTTCTGTTAACTCTACTAACAAAGCTAAATTGAACTGATGTGAGGTGTGTCTGTAGATCAGAAACCATCTCAGTAAGTGTATTTATTTAAGTTTATGATTCTTTGTCACTACTTTTCGTGACTAGTGGCAGGTGTTTTGATGTGGTTTGCTCCTTCTTTCCTATCAAACATCAGTTGGCTTTTTCTCTCCTTTTTTGTGTTTGTTACTCACTTGTAACACTTCTAATCTTCAGCATTTTTATGACCTTATTGTGTTGCAAGTGCCTGAAAACACTTACTTAAACAAGTGTTTCTGTCTGTGCAGCACACATTTACTTTTACCGTATGTTATTATTGTGTCGGTGTGCTTCTTTTTACTCAAATAAAATTAAACTGAACTGATTTCAGATGTGTCTGTAGATCAGAGACCATCTCAGCTCATGTATTTCAAATCTTTACTCACTTATTTAGTTTGGTCAAATGAAAAATGTTGAAAAATTGTCTCACTCTGACCGCGGACTGTTCCCATTCGCCAGATCCGAGCAAGATCTCCGTGCAGGCTGAGGACACCGACGATGAGGGAGCCCCACAGATCAGTCTGATGGAGATGTTGGAAGATCTGCACATCTCGGAGGATGCCACGGGTGGGGAGGGAGCTCCCATGATGGAGTAGGTGGTTCAAGATTGGGAGGATAAAAGAAAAAAAAAAATTAATAAACCTCATGAATGAAGTATTTATGTCTTGGTTTTTTCCCCCCTCTCTCTTTCTTTGTTTCTCTATCACTCTCTATCACTCTCTCTCTCTCTCTCTCTCTCTCTCTCTCTCTCTCTCTCTCTCTCTCTCTGACTTTTTCTCTCTTTTTTTCTGTCTCATTCTTTGTTTGCCTGTCTGGAGGACAAAAAAACCCAAACAATAACTGATGAATGAAGTGTCTTTTTTCCCCCTCCCTCCTCTGTTTCTCTCTCTCACTCTCTCATAATTTTTCCCTCACATCTCCACTTTGCATTATGGTTAGCCCTTTGAAGCTTTTATTTGTCGTTCATCATGTGATGTTCGCTGTGGCTTGTCGGTCCTATGCAAATTCCCTCATGGTCTTTTTCAAACATCATGTACTATGCTACTAATGTAAGTTCAATATGTTGAACTGACAGGCTGTGTAGGGCTTCAGTTAACACTGGTCCAAAAGGTTTTAAAATGCTCTGATGCTCTGAAGTCTTGTCCTTGGGTAAGTTTTATAATTTCATCCGAAGCTGTAACAGGTTCAGAAATTTTCATCCCTTTAAACCAGCACTGTGTTGAACTCTGAGATCTGTATATATGAAGTGTTCTTGTGTAGGAGCCTGTGCTGTATCAAGATCTTAATGCTCTTTGTGGTAGTAAGTTACTAAACTTATAGAGAAATGTATCCTCTTGGGATAAGATGGGCTTACTTCAGAGCGCTTAATTTTGCGGGAGAAGCAAAATACGTGTTTGGTTTTTATCACTTATCACCGTAGCGGTCAGTGGGTTATTTGGCTTTATTTCAAATGCTTTACAAGCATTTCTAGTAAAAATTCAGGCCTGTCTGTGACTGAGCATATGAAATGGATAATTTATGATCCGTTTGTCAAATTATAAAACAAAATGGTGATACAGTTGACCCTGCTTGTGTCTGACTCTATGGAGTTGACCTTCCGTTAAGTTGATCTTTTTCTCGGGGCCCAGCACCTTCCGCTTTACTGTTCCCAGCGGTTATGTTGAACTTTGGATGGGTTGATCTTGTTCCCTTTCCTCTGGCAACATCAAGTCATCCGTAGTCAGGTGTATAAACTGATTATTAGCCAGTCTTACCACATAGGTGACGATATGGTGTACATAAAGCGAAAGCAATGTATCTGCACCGTGTTAGATGTATGAGTTTTGGTTGGTTTTTGGTAAAGGTTTTATGACGCTCGCACACCTACTTGTCCTTTGAGCGCTGTTTTTGTTTTAAGTAAGTGCCCTGTTAGCCATTTTTTAATTCTTTTTTTTTTCAAAAAAAGTCATTTGAGCTTTGTTTTTGATGTGAGTGCCCTGTAAGGTATCTTTTTATTAATTCTCTTTTCCAAAAACGTCATTTGCCTCCTTAGGTTTCTGGAAAACACTGCTGTAGATTTTACTCAATTATTACATCACTATGGTTGATTGAGTGCTTCCAAGATTTTAATTGAGTGTTTTCTCATAAAAATAATGGTATTTTTGCAGGTTTACGATCTTGCTTTATTGCTGCAATATATACTTGTAATTTTAAAATGTGAGAAGGGAGAATGCTGTCATTTATTTTGCAACTTGTTTAAGGTTTGTTGATCAGTGCTTGTTTAACGTACTAGACACTGTCCAATTATTTCATTGCTGCATTGTATAGATATGTGGGTGTGAGTCAGTCCTGGGACAAATTCTTTAACTTTAATGTGTGCTGCTTTACATTGCAGGTTTCTAGACCACGACAAAGTTACTACATTGATTTATGTGATACACGTGTGTGTAAATGGCATTATGCACATTCTCTACTAATGTAATATACGTGGAACCGTAACTTCAATTAAAGACTGAGGAAAGGATATGTGCTTGTGTTGTTGTTTAGAGTTTAAATGTTTGTTGAGTGTTATTTTAGGTTTATGGTTTTGAATATGATTAATGTTTTATGCTGTCATTGACATATTTTTAATCAATAAAAAGGGAAATAGTTTTGAGGCTGATTGTCATGGCCAGCCTAGGTTGAGTGAGATGCTACACGGCAGCAGAGGGATGGGGGCACCTCATAGTATGTGCGAGGCAACAGGGTGAAATCAGGCGCTCGTCAAAATATTGAAATGGGAAAAAAATGGCATTTTTCCTCGAGTTTGGCTATTTTTGGCGAATTATTATTTTTTTTCAACATTTTATATTTCCAGTCAAGAACACATTTTTGTGTTGATTTTACTGAAAAACTTTGAGGGAACTGCAGATATCTTGATTTCTTTTCAAGGTAAATGGGTATTTTTTTCATTTGCAAGACAAATGAACAAGCTTCCCATGACAAATGAACACAGTGACTGAATAATGAGTATTAGCCTATTGTGAGAGTGGAAGGGTTGGTTTGAGAGAGAGAAAAAGTCGATGCTGGTGGTAGAGGGTTTGTGTTTTAGTTTCTGAGTAGGTGTTTTTATGCCCCAAATCGACACAATTTAAATCAGTTAGGAGGCGTACTTCGATCTTGCGCCTGTCGGGGCCAATCCGGCTGGCCGAGAGGGATACTGCATTCCTTAGCTAAAAGACTTGATATACTCTATAAATAAGAATTCTCCCCTCTTTGGAACCGAACTTGTGCGTGTGACAGCGAAGCACCTGACCGCAATGCCACAGACGCCGATGATATTGTTAGGGGTGTTGTGAGTATTGGTTCTAACAACATTTGTAATTTTGTAAATCAGCAGCTGTGAGTGATATTTTAGTGGCGTCAGTGGCCTAGTGGTTAGGCTACCAGACCCGTAATTGTGAGATTGCGGATTTGGGTTTTCGAGCCTCAGCTCAGTCCGAGTTTGGGAAAGATACTTTACACAAATTTCCCATTTGGCTCAGTCCTTTAGGAGATGGACGTTAAACTCGGAGGTCCTGCCTCTTCTTAAATAAACTTATACATGTTGTGTTGATAGGGGCGTTAAACCGTTACCATTTCTTGAGTGATGCTTTCCCAAATTAGATGGAAGATTAAATCTATATGGATTATTATACGATGGATATGATAACACTATGCTCCCTCCTTGAAAAACATATAAAATTGGGGCGGAAAATTGCGCAGGTCTTGCCCTGTTTTGCAAAGGGTTACTCAATAGGCCGCCTCCCCATGGATGGTAAATTCCGCTGGGTTTAAAAACCTGCGCAATTTACCGCTGCCCATAAAATTCACAACAAAGTCCTTATATTTATAAATCTATGTGACGCGAGGGCTCTCGTGGTCAAGAGGTACGGTATTCGCCTCTCATGCAATAGGTTCCGGGAAGTGACGGAAAATTTTCTTCTTTAAAAAGTATGTTCTCCTTTCACCCCCTTTCCTATTCTCTATGTTCTGTCGTCTGCTTTCGTCTCCACTTTCTGCTTCCCCCCATTTCCCCCTTCTCTGGGCTTCTGACTCTTTCTGCCGCCTTTTTATTACTACTCCTTGGCTTCTTCTAATCTTACTTCTGTCTATCAGCCGCACCCTTGATCGTAGGTTCTAACACCTAGCCTTCTCGGATAAAAATCGAGGAAAAAATCTCGGAGGTCTAATTTCCCCTCTCCAGGCCAGTACTACTGACTGAAGTGTCTTTAGACCTAGTCTTTAGCTCATTCCCAAAGGGGGTATTAACATGTTCTTATGGCATGCACAGTAGAATTGTAAATGGGCTGATTTATCGATGTCATGCTCATACTGTGCCGGAACAACATAGGGGGAACTGCTGTTTTTTCTTTCCTCATCCTTACTATCGTCATTTTTCCTCTACTTCTTTTGTATATTTGTCACTCTCTTGTGAACTGCTATTTCCTAGGTGCCTTGATAGTCGAAGCAGACTGCTGTTGAGGCTAGAGAGGTGAGCAGAGTAAGCCTGATTCCCCGTTTGGACTTCTCTGTTGACATCCACCCCTTGGCGCTCATAATCACATGACCTTATGCCGTAAAAACTTACTTTAAAAAAAAGAGGTCCCATGAGCAAGTTGCACACGTCAAAGTCAACGATTCCTTGGTGGTCCTAAAATCGGTAAAAGTAAGAGAAGGCTTCGGTCGTCATCCGGGCAATATTTAAAAAAAAGAATTCCTACCAAACTGAAACTGCTTAATGAATGTGTCCCGAACGCTCATATTATGACCCTATGCAGTTGAGAGCGTCGTAAAACACTTACCAATACGACCCGCAGGTTGTCGCCGCGAGCTCTGGCGTGGTTTGCCCCTTCTTTCCTATCAAGCATGATCTACCATCCTGATCTCTCCTCCTTTTTTGTGTTTGTTACCCTCTTGTAACACCTCAAATACTCGGTACTCTATTCATGAGTTCTCTGTTTTCTAAATGCCCCCCCCTTCCCGAGGTTTCATATCATGTAAGAGCACAGCGTACAAATAAAATGAAAACTCACAATACGAAGAAAAAAGGCTTTTTTTTTAAGGTAAAAAAAGGAGCAATTTTCATAATATAACGCTTCTTGTAAGACGGAGCACAACATACAAACAAAATGAAAACACACAGCATGAAGAAGAAAAAAAAAGCTGGATTATTAATATGTAACAAAAAAAAAGCAGCAATTTTCATACACGTAATCACTTACATGTAATTTGTATACCACTCACGAGTCACTGATCTCTACGAGCACACAGAAGAGTGTCGTGGAAACTGAACTGAATTTTCAAGGCTGTACACCCCCCATGACTCAGTCCTATCGGAGATGGACTCTACTTTCGGAGGTACATGTATAAATTTTCCCTGAAATCATCATCATTATCATCATTTACAACAACAACACCAACATCTTAATTTCAGCAATAACAACAACAACGACAAGAATATCATAATCAACAACCAAACAACCACAGCAACCGCAAGTTTATAACTAGACTGTCCCCGTGGTTTTATGCACCCCGCATAATTTAGCAATATTTGATCATTTTTTGCATAATTTCTGCTTATTTTCCTTTATCAGTCTTTGTTAAAATAAACGAAATCGCATAATTTCCCATTTTTGGGCACAGTTTGCATAATTTCTGAATTTTTTGTGTGTGCATAAAACCGCGGGGACAGACTAGACCAATGATCAATATCAAAGCGAGGGGAGCCCGCCAAAGCCAAACTATCTACATTCCCCTTTCCCTTCACCTATCCCGTAGACTGGATATCCGTCGGGGCGCTTTTGAAGATTTGGCCATCAGCTTCCTCCACTCCTTCCGGTCTTCAGCTTTTGTGAGCGTGTCTTTGAGGTCCAGGCTTGTCTATTCTTTAACTTTGTCCTCCCAACTCTTCCCTGGTCTGCCTCTGCTCCTTTTTTCCTTGACGTTGCCTTGCAAGATCATCTTGGCAAGGCCGGATGAACGGGTGATGTGTCCATACCATTGCACTTTGCGTTTCCTGACCAGAGCGAGAAGGTCAGCATATGGTCCAGTTGCATTTTTGATCCGTTGTTTGACTTCATCATTTAAGATGTGATCTTTGTATGAGATATCAAGGATTTTTCGGAAGCATCTCATCTCCACAGCTTTGATCCTTCTTTCAAGGTCTGCATTCCAGGATTCACATGCATACAGAAACAAAGTTTTGAGAAAAATGGCTTGAAAGTTTTCCAGTTACCCTTTGATCTGGATTGAGTTCAACCCCCATTTACTCCACATGATGAATACTGATAGAAAAAAAGAAATTTTGAGTTTCACAAAGTGTCAATCTTTTTCGAATGCAATTCTTTGAATATCCTAACAACGACTCCCGAATAATCTTACAATTTTGATAGAGCAGATACAACATGTTTTTACCTCATGGCCTTAGTAACTCTAAACGGCCACACATATCTTATAGAACTTTGTACATGTAATTCTAAGGCGACGAATTGAGAGAGAGCTAAAGATGATGCCAGAAACAACAACAACGACAAAAAATACAAATAGTAATAAAAATAACTAGGAGACATTGTGGATGTAGGCTATCCAGGAAACAGAGTAAGAACGACAACCTGTTGACTACATACATGTACTCTACATACAACCAGAACGAGCTGGCACAAGAAGAATTCTAAGCTTAATTCTTTGTTTCAAAATGCTACCGGCACAGCCCGAAGCCTGCTGGGAGTCATCCATCCTTCTGACTTAACCCATTATTTTAAGCTGAAAAACACGACAAAAACATTGAGTATCGTTGCCCTATGCTTATTGAGAGTCTATTTTCATTCACCAATTCATCCTTCTAACTTATCCTAGTATTTTAAACAGAAAAACAACAACCGACAAAAACATTGGGTATCGATGCCATGTGGTTGAATCAATACATGTGCCATCTACATGGCTCAGCACAGTCGCTGTTCCTTTGTCCTCAGCTCTTACAATAACAGGTCCTCTATCTCCTCCTCATCTCCTTCCTCTTCCTCCTCCTCCCCCTCATCTCCTTCCTCTTCCTCCTCTTCCTCC
>NW_004798014.1:38964-40642 GCF_000002075.1 Aplysia californica | reverse complement strand
AAAAAAAAAGCAAAACACCCCGCCCTCTCACTAAATGAAACAAAACAAACTACAATGTACTAACCATAGCCTGAGCCGCGCAGTCCGCGATATCCTCGAGGAACACGTCGGCCGAGGCCTGGTGGTGAGGTAGGATGGAACAGTGCAAGGAGTCCGGCTGCTGGTTCCTCTCTATTGTCCAGCCTTCGGCGTTACAACAAAAGAAATAAGATAAGATAAGATAAGATACATCTTTATTGTCCAGATCCTGGTACATTGGTTTGGTGCTTCACCACATGCACACATACACACACACACACACACACACACAAACACAAACACACACACACACACACACACGCGCGCGCGCGCGCGCACGCATGCATGCACACACACGCAGGCTTACAGTCACATGAACAATATAAACGAACAGTAATATAAACAATAAAAACGTTTAGCTAGATATGTGCATACTCAGTATTTTGATGGCAACTCAGTGTTATTCTGATGCATACTCTACTCTAAGGTCATGTGAATACATGTACTTGTAACAAAATGGTTGTTAAAAAGGACAGAAAAGAAATAAAGGAAAAAAGAATAATAATGTTTATTGATAGAGTAAATACGAAGCCAAAAGTCTAACTCCATCTTGGGGGATAAGGTAAGGTGGAACAATGGAAGAATCTGAGTATTGGTTTCTCTCTATTGTTCAGCCTAAAAAATGACAAAAATTCGCCGAAAAGGGGAAAACAGGCAAAGAAAGAGAAGAAGAAACTAAGACATAGCTTGAATGATTTTCCATGATTGAAGAAACTTGCAGTAAAAAAGATGTTTTAGAACAAATCGAGATTGCTTAAGCATCACTACAAAGAAAATCATTTAACCAATCAACCAACCAGCCAACAAAACAACCAACCAATTAACCAACCAGCCAACTAAACAACCAACCAATCAATAAACTAAACAGCCAAAAAAACAACCAACCAATCACTCAATCAGACTTCATACCCCATACCCCCACACTCCAACCCATACATGAAACAAACAAACAAAAAACGACGATCAAAGAAATAAACAAACCTTTCTTCTCCATCAGGTCAGCGACTGCCATAATGTCAAGGTCGGGGTGGGCTGACCCCACGGCAAAACAGGTCAGGTGTGGTTGGCCCAAGATTTTCAGCCCCTGAAAGAGAGAGGGAGGGGGATTGTAATATATTATTATTATAAATTATTCGTAGAATCTCATGAGCAGAGTGAGTAATAAAACTGGTTTTAAAAAACAGTGGCAGGTCGTGTTCTACGATAACAGTTGATTGTGTGTAGGTCCATACAAGTCATGATGTCCTAAAATCACGATCCAGACAAGGGGTGTGGCGTTGGTGTCCTAGTGGCAAGGCTATCACCAGACTCATATCGTGAGATTGCGGGTTCGGTGGTTCGAGCTTGAGCTCGGTCCGACGTTGTGTCCTTGGAAAAGGCACTTTACGCGAATTTCGTATTTTGGCTCCGTCCTTTCGGGGATGAAGGTTTAACTCGGAGGTCTGCCTCTTAAATAACCGTATAGTGTTGATAGGGGCCTTAAACCTATACCATTTCACTATTAGACCAGACCAGGGGTCAGCAAACTATGGCCAGCGAGTCTGGGTGGTCAACGAGGCCAGGTCGTCTAATATGCAGCCATGCCTAATGACAACGGTCT
>NW_004798014.1:37800-38804 GCF_000002075.1 Aplysia californica | reverse complement strand
GGGGGGGGGAAATAACAAACTTGGAAGACGTGTTTGAGGCGTGCTGAGGACGTTGTCACCGGAATACTTTAACTTTAATCATTTCATTGAACCATTGAATGCGAATTATACATACTTTTAAAGACGTCTTTCACTTTGGGTGTATTTTGTGTATTGAAAACTCAATAGGCTGGTTGGCAATAGGTTTGTTGTTGTTGTCGTTGTTATTCTAAGGTAGTAGGCCTACTCTATAAAATGTTGTTATATCATGATGACATTGAATACAGGAAGGTATACGACAAAGTAGGCCTACCATTCTGTCATTGTTAGATATCCTGTACACAGAGCAAGTAATGGGAAAAGCACAGGTGGTGTTTAGTTGGCGGGTACCAGTACTCTGGTTTGGTTTGCCCCTTCTTTCTTATAAAAAATACAGGGTGGTCCCAAAAAAATAAACAAAATAAACAAAAAACAAAAAACAAGCAAACAAACAAAAACAAACAACAACAACGCATTAAACAACTTTTTTCTGAATATATCGCACAAAATTTGTAGATCTACTAGAATGTTGTAATTTGGAACAGATACTATTCTTTCAAAGGTAATTTGTTTGATATAAAATTCATAAAGATAAAACTTGTTTTCGAAAACTGAAATGGCTTTCATATAAACCACCTATAAACGCAAAATGCCCCAATTTAAAAGATCTTGTAAGGAGAGTCAAGAAGGGATTGGTTTGTTTTTTCCCTTCATTTTTAAAAAAATCGTATCTTTCCATCACTGAAACAATATTTCTTTTATCTTACAGAGTTTTAACAAAATATATTGGTAAATTTCTGGAATTCCGAGAACCATTGCTCTCTCTATATACATGTATGCCCTTCTTTGGAGTCAACACATTTTAACACGTCGTTCGTTAGGATCAGTGGTGGTCAAACACAAGGAACCACCCAACCATGAGTGCTCAAAGCCACACACTCTGTGCACACAGTATGGAGCTATCTCTAGAGACAGTTAGGGGGAAG
>NW_004798014.1:30498-36085 GCF_000002075.1 Aplysia californica | reverse complement strand
CCCCCCTAAAAAAAAGACCAAAAAAACCCAAAACAACCCGCATCCCATTTCCCATTGCTTTTCTCACAAGAGAACATGGTGTAACCACTACGATGAAAAGAACAATGTTCTCTGCACTATTGTACGTCTGGTAATCCTCTATCCCACCCATTTTTCGGTATTCTTTTGTTTCTGTACTCTTTGATGAAATCGTTGTCCAGTTATACATCAGTTTGATAGGCAGCCAAACTGACACAAAAATAAATTCTTTCACGCTTTTATATCTCAGTCCCTATCAGGGGATATAGCTCAGTGGTAGAGCATTCGACTGCAGATCGAGAGGTCCCTGGTTCGAACCCGTGTGTCCCCTCATTATCTTTTTTGTTTTTTCTTCTTCTTAAAAAAAAAGAATAAATGAATAAATCCGGGGCTCTCGTGGACTTGCGGTTAAGGTGTTCGCCTCTCATTCATAGGTCCCGGGTTCGAATCCGGGTAGCGACTGAAACATTTTCTTCTCTAAAACTGTCTCCTTTCACCTCCTTTCCTGCTCTTTCGTAGTGTTCTGTCGTCTGCTATCGTCTCCACTTTCTGCCCCGCCCCCTCACCTCCTTTGCCCCTTCCCCTGGGCTCCTGACTCTTTCTGCAGCCTTTCTACTTTCTACTGCTTCTCCTTGGCCCCTTCTTTCTACTGTCTTTCAGCTTCATCCCCGATCTTCTGGTAGGAAAGATCTACACCTAACCTTCTCGGACAAGGGCGAAAAATCTCGGAGGTCCCATGTGCAGGTTGGGTTCGTTAAAGATTCTTTGGTGGTCTAAAATCGTTAAGAGTAGATTTCGGCCACCACCCGGGCAAAAACTAAAATTTCCTGCCAACTGAAAAATGTTTAGTGTGCCCTGCGCTTTCATATGGCCGTATGCAGTTGCGAGCGCCGTAAAACACTAACCAAAAAACACTTTTTTAAATTCTTCTTCTTCGATACTTCAATAAAATCGTTGCACAAAGTTTTACATCAGTTTGATGCATGGTCAGACAAACCGACACAAAATAAATTCTGTCACGCTTTTATATATCAGTCCCTAACAGGGAATATAGCTCAGTGGTAGAGCATTCGAC
Organism: Aplysia californica; assembly: GCF_000002075.1. Classification (NCBI taxonomy): domain Eukaryota; kingdom Metazoa; phylum Mollusca; class Gastropoda; order Aplysiida; family Aplysiidae; genus Aplysia; species Aplysia californica. The sequence continues at coordinate 34,992 of NW_004798014.1, read as the reverse complement.
TTCAGATCGAGAGGTCCCTGGTTCGAACCCGGGTGTCCCCTCATTATTCTTTTTGTCTTCACATTTTGTCAACAACAAAAATCGTTTGCTATTCATTATGTAAAGAGTGTTCAATGTGCCCTCTAACTCCTTTCCTCATGCCGTTCAGTTTTCCCTCTCTCTCAAAAGAATAATTATGTTGTTACCACAATGAGGAAAAGGAAATTGTTCTGTGCACTATTTAAAAAGTTAAGTAGTCTGTCCACCACCCCTCCTTGTATTTTCCATGTTGGTTCTTCCCCTCTTCTTCTTCGATATTTCGATGAAAAAATCGATACACAATTTTACATCATTTAGATGCATGGTCAGACGAACGGTCGCAAAAATAAATTCTTTCACGCCTTTATGTTCCAGTCCCTATCAGGGTTTTCATTATCCCTGTCTAAGTGTCAAAGAGGTATGTCCAATACGTAATTTTGTTAAAATAACTTCAACAACTCTTTTGGAGAGACCTGACGGTTTTCGTGGGCCCAATTTGGGCAAAACATAGTCGAGTTTATAATTTGTTTATTTGTTCCTTTCATCCCCTCACAAACTGGAGATGTAGTATTTGTTTAACTTGTCTGTGGGAGGTAGTCTGTCTCCCTTTGGTTTCAACAGGAGCACTTGATTAACTTCGGTAGTCTTCTTTTTCTTCTTCTTCTTCTTCTTCCTCTTCTTCCTCTTCTTCTTCTTCTTCTTCTTCTTCTTCTTCTTCTTCTTCTTCTTCTTCTTCTTCTTCTTCTTCTTCTTCTTCTTCTTCTTCTTCTTCTCTTCTTCTTCTTCTTCTTCTTCTTCTTCTTCTTTATTATTGCTATAATTATTGCTATTATTATTGTTGTTATTATTATCATTATTATTATTATTAATTAATTAATTAATTAATTAATTGGTTTGTTTTTGTTAAATCACGAAAAAATTCTATTATTATTATAATATACAATTATTATTATGAAACTGAGGTATTTTCGTGCTCCTACTCACGTCAATCTTGCTGACCCCGTCTTTGAGCTTGTCTGTGATTTCCATCAGCTGTTTGGCCTTTGCCATGAACCCTTCCTCTCCCAAGGACTGCAAGGAGGCCCAGGCGGCGGCGATGTTACTGCCTAGAGGTCAGACGGCAAAGGGGAAAGGGTAAAAGGTAAAAGGGTGGAGTTTATAGTTCGTTGGAAGTACATGACGTAGTTTATTTTGTGGAGTTTGTGCATGTGTGTTATCGAGCACGCCCGCGCGCATGTGTGTGTGTGAGTGTGTGTGTGTGTGTGTGTGTGTGTGTGTGTGTGTGTGTGTGTGTGTGTGCGCGAGAGAAGTATACATGTACAAACTTCCTAAACAATAAAGCACCACCACAACCCCCACTACCACAACCACCACCAACAGCAGCAGCATTAACAACAACAACAATAATAACAATAATAATAATAACAATGATAATAATAATGATGACGACGACGACGACGACAACAACAACAACAACAACAACAACAACAACAGCGACAATGACAACAACAATAACACACCACAAACAACAACAGCAAAAAACTACTCTGTTAACAATTCCGAGACAATGCGAAAGTTCTGCCATCAGTAGTACAATCCCTCACCTGGTCTGCTGCCCGCCATGGAAGGACTGCCGTAAAGACCCCCGGGCCATCCGCCGAAAGTGTAGATCTGCTGTTTTCTCAGCTCATCATGGCGATACAACACCACACTGGCTCCCTGCATATATAGGATTTAATATTATGAGTATGAGAAAGTATTTTTGTTACCTCCTCTAACATTCATTGAAGAAACTACTTCATGAAACGCCGTCTTGATTGTTCGTGCCTCCTATTCATAGTGTTCTGATGTTCATATTATATTTCACGCCAGAGTGAAATCAGACGCTCGATAACTTTTGGGAATATGGAGTTATTTGTATACATCTAAAGCCTGTTCATTTTTCGTATTTCGATTTTAAAAAATACCCATCTATCCTGAGTAGAAGTCGAGATATTTTTTGTGATTGAAGGAGGTAGGGTTCATCTGGTGACACAGGTGAAATTAGCGAGGAAATGGAAGCAGAGTTTGGTGACTTCCAAAGCTTGAGTGTCCCTCTAAAATACAAATTTACATTTTTGTGTGTTTGATCAACGTTTTTTAAAGTAAAATCCACACATACATGTTTTTTTTAATGATCAGAAGATACAGTAGCCGCAGGTGCAGTTGTTTATTCGTAAAAAGAAAGAGGATATGACTTTGTGTTTAAATCTCTCTTGAACGGACATAAAAAACGAAGGGATTTAAAAGACGAGAATATTACAACTTAAACGTCCCCAATGTAGTCTTAAGCTTGTTCAATTAAAGAAGAATAAAGATTGCACATTGTCTGAGCACCATCGTTATAGAATTTCTCTACAATAGAACCTGCCTTAACCCTTTCACTGCCAGACCTGAGAATTGAGAGAGGGAGCAGAGTAAAAACGAATTCCTGCGTTAAAAAAAATTCCAGTCCCTAGGAATATTCATTCTTAGCTTTAGTAATAGATTTATAGCAATTGCAACACAAATCACATGACATATAAGAGCGCACAACAACAGCAAAAGCAGTAGCAGCAACAACAACATCATCATCATCAACAACAACAGCAACAACAATAACAACAACAACAATATTAACAACAGCAACAGCACACAAAAAAGTAGGAAAGATAAGGACAATAGATGCTTGATAGGAAAGGAGAAGTGAACCATACCAGAGCACTCGCCAACCACCCGCGATTACAAATTCACTGTAGGCTCCTTTTTGAAAGAAGAATGTTTATAAATTTGGTGATGTCGTTTTCCCCTCTCATCCGACACCCCAATACAAAATGTAATTGCAAACATACTCAACCCCACAACGTAAGCGACAGTGAGCTGATCTCGTGGAGATGACCTTTGTGTTTTCCAAACACTGCCCTGCCCTGCACCCACCAGTTTCCCATTTCCTTTGTCCCGTTCGTAGATGGAAGTCCCGCTTCTAAAATGTCCATATAGTGTTGATAGGGACGTTAAACCTATACCATTTCACCCTTTTTTCACCTTGACAGTGTATCCATATTTATGCAAATCAGCAGAGATTGACGTCACTCCAGGACACCGGAAGTCCCATTCAGGCACTTGGTATCCCAGCTTCTCCACCCTGAAACAACCAGAAATAACAACTTGCAAGTAAACTATAAAAATTAAAAATAAATTTCGCTCCCCCCCCCCTCCTCAGTTCTTAAGATTACATGTATAAGTTTGAAGCGCTTTTATCGCACGGGAACATGGCGACCCAAAATGTGACCCTACAGTGAATTGAGAACCCAGATATGCCTAACAGTTTCATGTGTAGCAGGTCAGATAACTTACGAACGGGGACTCTTATTTTTATCTGACCCTGTAAGACATTTCCTTACCCAATCATTGCAAAATTCCATCTACTCAGTATTTAGTTTTGAGAAATTTTACGTTAATAAAGTGAGTGTCACAACATGCCAAGCTTTTTCGAATACAATTCTTTGAATTTCTTAATAATCTTACGATTTTGATAGAGCAGATAGAACATTTGGTTTCTAACCTCATGGTCTGAGTGACTCAAAATGGCCAATTTTGTCATAAAGAACTTTGTAATTCTAAAGTAGCTAAATGGCTGTTCGCAGTTTGCAAGACATTGATGCCTGCGGCTGCCTGGCTAAGAAAGAGAAATACTGTAGAAAAAGTGAGATGGATAGATAGATAGATAGATAGATAGATAGATAGATAGATAGATAGATAGATAGATAGATAGATAGATAGATAGATAGATAGATAGATAGCACTATAATCCAGCCAAGATAATTACATTTTCTACTCTCGCCACTAAAACATAATAAAAGACAAATAATAATTTCCACTCACAGTAGCAGCAGTATCCAAACAACATGAATTCCCCAACCCACACAACGGCTAAAATATTTTCAACAATGAAAAGATATAAATCAAACGAAAAAAAAACCCAAGCATCAAACAAATGATATATGTAAAAGGATAAGAAGAATTTTGTAGTCTCTACCTACACTCACCAGGGTAACATATAGCCGCCAAAACACGCGTCTACGTGACACATCAGTCCGTGTTTGGCCGCCATGTTGGAGACTTCTCTCACTGGGTCAACGATGCCGTGGCAGAACTGTGGGGCTGAACAGCCAATCAGGATCGTGTTTGGGCTCAAGGCCTGTCATCGACAAACGGAGATACTCGATTAAAAAAACAATACAACAAAAAACAGCCCCCCCACTAAAAAAAAAAGACCCAACCTCTTCTCATAGGAAGCGTACTCTCTTCTTCTGCATGTTCCCGCAAATTAAGAGTTCAAGTGTTACATCAAGGACACAGGCAGACTGATAGATAGATAGATAGATAGATAGATAGATAGATAGATAGATAGATAGATAGATAGATAGATAGATAGATAGATAGATAGATAGAAAA
>NW_004798014.1:27495-29888 GCF_000002075.1 Aplysia californica | reverse complement strand
GACAGACAGACAGAGAGATAGAGAGATAGAGAGAAATAGAGAGAGAGAGAGAGAGAGAGAGAGAGAGAGAGAGAGAGAGAGAGAGAGAAATAGACAAAAACATACACACACACACACACACACACACACACACACACACACACACACACACACACTTACTCATACATACATATTCCGAGGGAGAGAAAGAAAGAGAGATAGAAAGAGAAAGAGAGATAGACACATAGAGATAGATAGATAGATAATAATAAATAATAATAAATAAATTACTCTTTTATTTGTCCCAGAAGGGCACTTTGTTTTACAATGGCAAACATACATACATAAATACATAATTATAAATACGTACATACATATATACATACATGCATAAATACATTCATAAATACGCACAACAGAACAGTTTACAAACAATGCCACTGTCGGTCGCCACTGTGCAGCGCCCTGTAATTTGAGCTAGGGTTGTCGTGTCTTGCTCAAGGACACACTCCAGTGAGTGCCAGTGACCACTCATCTAATCCCTGTGTCACCGACACTTGCTTGACATTGCTTGAGTCAAAACTCACTACTCACTTAGCCACTGGAGCCCCCAGATTTATACGGACAGATAGATTTTTTTTAAAAAGAGTGATAGATAGACAGACAGACAGACAGATAGATAGATAGATAGATAGATAGATAGATAGATAGATAGATAGATAGATAGATAAATAGATAGATAGAGACAGACAGACAGAGAGGGAAAGAGAGAGAGAGAGAGAGAGAGACAGAGACAGAGAGAGAGAGAGAGAGAGAGAGAGAGAGAGAGAGAGAGCGAGAGAAAGAGAGAGATTGAGATGGAGATGGGTAGTACTACTCCATTTAAAAACACAACGGGGTTTGTCTTTGTTTTTTGCACATCGTTTTTGACTACCTGCACAGAGTTCTACAAAACTCAAAACAGTAGTAGGCTTGTATCGGTTTGTCTAAATTAACTGTAAACGAATGGTTCTTGCCTCCCACCCCCCACCCCCACCCCCACCCCCGCCCCCCGCGTGTATTAACTTTTACTGTTGAAAATTTCCCATCCACGTTTGCGCTGACGAAATAAAATGTCTATTGAAGGGAGCAATACATAAAAGCCTTAACATATTTCCCCTTTTTAGGAGTAAGAAACTGCAACCTGCTGGATGTGGCTATGTGTCCTATAACATATTGTGCAAACCAGCAGAACAAACCAGTGAACGTGTTTGTAGAGCACCGCGAGTACATACGTCGACACATCAGTGAAGAGGTTAATAAGAAATGTTTTCTCTTTACTCTTTGTAAATGAATAATGAGATGAGTCCCAAAAAAAGTGATGACTTACAGTGTGACCGGTATCATGTCGTCATACTTTGTAACTAAAAGAAAAAAGAGGAATGGCTCCCTGCTTGCACGCAAGGATAATAGGGGCAACGGGAGATAAAGATAGAGAGAGGGGCAGAGAGGCACAGAGATACTGATAGATAGATACACACACACTCGTGGATACATAGAAAAATAGTGGGATAAATGAAAGGAGGCAAGATATGTATGTATATAATATATAATAACATACTAGATAGATAGATAGATAGATAGATAGATAGATAGATAGATAGGTAGGTAGAGAGATAGACAGAGAGATACATAGACAGCGAGATACAGAGAGAGAGAGAGAGAGAGCGAGAGAGGGAAGAGAGAGAGAGACAGACAGACAGACAGACAGACAGACAGACAGACAGACAGACAGACAGACAGATAGAGCGAGACAGAGAGAGAGACGGAGAGAGAGAGACAGAGACAGAGACAACATAGGAGGGGTAGAAAGATCATGCCCTGAAATGTCAATTAGAACTATGTTGTTTCTTTACCAAATACAAACAGAGAATTTACAATTTCTGGGTTATTGATCCAGGGCCATTGTTTCCTGGCCCAGTTCCGCGAAGCTTTGACCGCCATTAGAATACTCTCAGTGCCACCCGAAGTCAGGAATCCCACGCAGGAAGAATCGCCATTCAACATGGATGCCGTCATGCTCACGATCTCTGTCTCCATTTGTCTGCAGACAATAAACCCCCAACACAACCAATTAGACCAAAAAATACTTTTCCAAAATAACTATAAATGCAAAATATTGTATTGCTTATAATAGTTTTATTAAAATGGTAAATTGTGGCGGTTGCTTATAAACAATAAGCCCCCAACACAACGAATTAAGACCATAATTCGCCTATATTTTTACAAGGTAACGATACATGCAAAATATTATATTGATAAGTCAAGTCATAAATAAAATAGTAACATGTAACGGCTGCTTTACCCCCCCCCCCCCCAAAAAGGGGGGGGGGGGGGGTTCTTCTTTTATTCAGATGTCGTTAACACGATTTTGT